>NC_058021.1:33967055-34152055 GCF_019176455.1 Solea senegalensis | reverse complement strand
GGATGAGTTTACATACGAGTGACGGCGCTTCGCTTGGTTCGATCATAAGATAATAAAGAAGGAGGGAGAGAACTCCTGAACTTAAACCAAGACACTTGTAGAAGAAAAACGTTGTCTTCGATATAGGCTGCCTCCGACTCCTTTACGCACTCTTCATCAGATAAGTTCTTGTATTTCTCTTCGTGTTTGGTCACGTAGTGGCATTTCAGATTGTAATCCTTAAACACGGCGACTTGTGTTCCACAAACTAAGCACACGGCGTTACCTTTGACGCCTGTAAAGAAATACTTAGCAGTCCATGTCTTGTTGAAAATGCACCATTCGGAATTAACTTTTTTTAGTGTGAGCCAACATTTAAGGGGTCAGGGGTAACTGGCTAGTGTCACCTGTCGCTGTGCAGACAGACGCAGATGCATGCGTCCATACGTCAGGCTTTTCAGAATAAAAGCAACACAGTTGTATTGCATGCGCAGCATAAATATTTGTTCATCTGTGATTATGACTGCCATACCGCGGGCCGGACAGGGACGCTCAAAGGGCCGTAAAATGCCCATGCCTGGTTTAAATTGTGATTTGTGTGAATAGAAAGTTTGGGAAACAGTGAAAAAACATCTGCAAACAATGACCCTCTTCTTCCATTTTGTTGTTTTTGTTTTTAAATCTTCACCTCAAGATAAACTTCATTCTCTTCGTCAGCATCATTCGCATTCTGGTGCAGAAGCTGCGCTGCACTGACGTTGGAGGAAACGAGAAATCGCAGTACAGGTACTTTTGTTATACATCTATAAACCAGTGTTTAAAGGATTTGAATTGTTCATGTTGTGATAAAAAAGATTGTTGCATCTGCTGCCCTCTCTGGTCACACCAGCTACTGCACTCACATCTGAGACCACTCCTTCATCTCCCTCTTGTCCAATCATTTTGAGCCTCATTGTCCCAGACTCCTCCCCCTTTTATAAATGCTTTGTCCTTCTCACTCAGCTCTCTGTCCATTTCTTGGCATTTTGCAAAATCAGGCACTGGGGCGGAGTTACACTTTTAAATCCACAATTTGATTTCACCCTATTTTTTTTTTACAAACTTCAAATTAGTTGTGTGTCAGTTGACACCAGAGGGAGCTTGCGTACCACCGGTGCTACACGCACCACAGTTTGAGAACCACAGCTCTAGACTGAGTGCAAACCTGTGCTTTTTTCTACAGACGCCTGGCAAAGTCGACCCTCCTGCTCATCCCCCTGTTTGGCGTGAACTACATGGTGTTTGTTTACCTCACTGAGCCTCAGGACAAAAACATGAACCGCATCAAGATCTTCTTTGATCTCGGCCTCGGGTCCTTCCAGGTATCACATGACTGTGGCTGTCTTCTGATTTTAGCCTGATTCAAACAGATTATTATCCTGAAGTGTGAGGGATTAACAGACACCATTTTAACGTCATCGGACGCATTCATCACTCACCTGTCCTCATCATTCACCTGTCCTCATCATTCATTCATTTAGTTGTTATACTCACTCACTCCAGTCGTGTGTGTGTGTGTGTGTGTGTTTCAGGGTCTCATCGTCGCCGTCTTGTACTGTTTCCTCAACAGCGAGGTGAGGCTCCACCCCCTACGTCAGAGGTCTCAAACTCATGGCTTGAGGGCCATCACCTTTAGATTTATTTTTTAGTAATACATTTAATTTGCATCATAAAAACGTGTTTATTGTGACTTTTATATCAACACAGACACTTTTATTGATATGAAAGTATATGAAATTCTGCAAAAAAACCCGCAGCTCCTGAACATTTTTTTTTTCACTTCCGCGGCCCCTTGCTGGCCAGACTCTGAGGGTCCCACTCAGCTATTCCCCTCCTTGTCCACACAGGTCCAGAGCGAGCTGAGGAGGACATGGAGGGGTTTGTCCATCACGTCCTGTGTGGGGCGGGGCCACATGTGGCGTGCTCCGTCAGGCGGCCGGAACGGCACCGAAAACTTGGCCCAGTTTCCCAGAAACTCCCGTGCTCAGTCCATCCTGCAGACGGAGACCACCGTGCTCTGACCAGACACCCGGACACTTCTGCCTCTCCTGGAGTCCTTCAATCCATAAACTCGTGAGATCTTTGTTAGATCATTAGAGACATGTGTGAAAGGAGGACAGACGGGAGGACGAGCTGGACACGGACCTGTGTCACTGCACCAGCTCAACAAAGACAGTTATATAAACATTTATACAGGTACATTTAAATGTTTTTTTAAAGTTTAGTACATATATATATACATGCATATATAAATATATATATATATGCATATATATATACACATATATGTATATATCCCAGAGATTAAGAATTTCTATATCAGAAATATGTTTATAACCAGAAAATTAACAGATACTGACGCATAGTAAAAAAATGTCTTTTAGCCATATAATCTACTAGTTTACTTCTTTAAGAACGTGTTCACGTCTTTATCTCACTGTTAGACAGACTTATATGACAGGAAACTGAAGTTTGAAAACCACTTACTCTCCCACACCAAATCCCATAAAGAAAATCAGTGATTTAAGCTTGCGGGGACACAGGAGCTGCTGGTCTACTGCTGCCTCGTGTGGTCACTTTGTGTCACTGAAGTAAATCTAAAGAAGGATTTTAAATGCTTAACTGACAAAATAAGACATGTGAACTTAGTGATGGAGGCAGCAGTGGATCAACAACTCCTGTGTGTGTGATGTTAAAATCACTGATTTTCTCTATGGGGTTTGGTCCATAACCTGTTCTAGGGGTGCATTTCAGGAGGCTAACATCTACTCACAAATTGAATTAGCAAGCTCTAACAGGATGCTAACTTCATTTGGGATAGATAGAATGCTTACTTTTACTTGTGAGTGAATTAGAAAGCTGTAACAGAATGCTAACTTCATTTAAGACAGTTAGGATGCTAACTTTTTCTCACAAGCAAAGACATTGTTTATTATGTACAAAAAACCTCATGTGCACCCTCTGCTGGATGCTACTACTTAAACAGTTTAGAAAGTGAAAAGATCCTGTTTGTTTACAGTGATTTTAGCTTGTGGGGACACAGGAGCTTTGTGTCATTGAGGTGAATCCGAACACAGGATTTCCAAATTTTAAATAATAAAATAAGACGTGAACTCACCGATGATTTTCTCTATGGGGTTTGGTGTGTGCGGCTTAAAACGTTGACACAAATTTCAGTTTCCAGTCAAAATGTCTTCATGTTTTAACTGTGTAATAAAGTAGCAAACACTGTAGATGTTTTAGTCTCAGACACAAGGGGGCGCTCACAGCACAGGTCAGTGTTGGATCATACTGTACGTCAGTAACTCACACAGCTGCGCTTCAAAACACCTGAACTCTCCCTTTATCGTGTTATTTCATGCAGAACAGAAGGAAACACAGATTCTGCACTTACGTGAAAACCTGAATGACAAAATTATAATTGTGATATTTTAATCAAATGTTTTAAACTTGTAAAAAAAAGTGCAGTGAACTGGACACTAAACGTGTTTATTATTTATATAAAAATGTTGCCGTTTTACTTAAAGCCAAAAACATTTGTGGCCTTCATTAAGAAAAGATGTTTTTGATTCTGTTGTAAAGTGTGCTTAACGTTCATCAATTGTAAACCTGTGATTTCACTTATTTTAAAAAGCATTTATTGTGAAGAATGTGTCACATTTGTGTACATGTGTTTTGTTATGAATAATAATAATAATAATAATTATAGTTTTTATAAAAAAAGGTGCCGTTGCAGTCCCAAAAACACACAGGAAATGGGTCAATTACATAAAAACATTTAAAATCTACTAAAATCATACTAAAATCAGGTATTTTTTTACAACATTTAAAGCCTTTATATGTATAAAATAAGGTACATGACTGCTGCTATTTTGAGCTACATATTATTTTTTAGATTGACATAAATAATTTAATTTCAAAAGCAAATCCACGATTGTGTCATAGCAGTTAAGCCTGATTCAACTATAATTTTTGTCATTATTTCACTAAATAAACAGGACAGTTTACATTTTTCTCATTTTCCAGATTTATTAAAGCTTGACACAAATCCACTATTTTGTCCAAAAATAATGGATTTATAATAATGGATAATTTCACTCCATAAAATGACATTTTACTCATTGTTTAAGCTTGACACAGCTTTGATTGCAAAAGTGAATTCCTAATTTTCCCAGAAAGCAAAATTTATGACAACATTTCACTCCATGAAATACATTTTTTTCTAAATAAATTTTTTTATAAAATTAAAACTTTTTTAAAGCTGGAAACAACTTAAATTTCAAAACTAAATGCACAGTTTTGTCCAAAAATAAAAAGGAAGCAAAGACACTTTTTTCCCCCTCTTCCCTGTTCTCTTATCTCGTCTTTCCTCATCCCTGCAGTGTTGCTGTGTGTGTGTGTGTGTGTGTGTGTGTGTGTGTGTGTGTGTGTGTGTGTGTGTGTGTGTGTGTGTGTGTGTGTGTGTGTGTGTGTGTGTGTGTGTTCGTCTACACTTAACAGTTCACAGTGACCCAGGCTGTCAGAGGTCAGAGGTGAACGAGGAAGCGGGCACATCGTCCCGCTGTTAAACATAAGAAAACGAAGCTGCTTCACTGGTGACAGACGTCATCTCTCTTCTGTTGACTTTGGACGGAGGACATTTTGTTTTCCACCAGATTGAAATGTGAGTATTATGGGGTGAAACTCTGAAAACCTGAAAGGATTATTCTGTCAACGACAAAACCAGAGACAGGTGAGTATTTATTTGTCCTTGACCTCATGTTGACAGGTTATCTCTGCTTCCTCCTCCCTCTTTTTCATCATTATAATCATTTTAAAAAGTAGATTTCTTTACATTATGCAACATTTTTACCTTTAAGAAATCTGTTCCTCCAACAACGAGGCTCTCTCTTCATCCGTAAATGTGTTGTGTGTTTGTTTCTGTTAGCAACTTCCTGTCTAAGGTTGTTTTTTGTTTTTTTTGATGGATTATTCTGATTTTTTTGTGATGGGTAGGTGATCACCCAGATATGTTCCCATTCGATTTTGGTAAGAATCCACTCACTGTCACAAAAATGATTAAATGTTAAACAATGCCCCATTTCTTATAAATGGGGAAAATTAAAAAGATTTCTGAAACATCTCAGTCAAAACTTATAGGATCTGAATGAAACTTTGGATGTACATGTATGACCAGACACTCTACCATGAACCTAAATTTCATCCAGATCTGATCTAGTTCACGGATTAGGCGGCACTTTTAATGTAACAGCTGTTAACAGATGTTACAGCTGTTAAGCTGTGTATACAGTATCTCCTTCACCTTATGTTCCCTTTAAATTTAAGTAAGAATCCACCCACTGATGAGGTCAAAAAAATGATCTAATGTTCAAGAAATCCCCATTTCTTATAAATGGGCAAAACTGTAAAATATCAAATACCAAAACTCATCTGATTTGAAGGAAATGTGGTGTGTGTGTGTGTGTGTGCGCAGTATTATTTTATTGGTTTGAACATGAATTAAATCAAAACAAACATGGAGAGAAACTGGAGAAGAAAAGTGAAAAAAAACTCTTCATATTCTGCATTTAATTTATTAATGTATGTTAATTTATTGAATCCATTCAAATCAGTAGGTAATCCACTCCCTCATTAATGACAGCTTTCTATACCTGCAGTCTCCAGCAGAGAGCGCTGTTGACCTCACACATCCAATCCTACTGTGTCACAGTTCCACTCTCTACATTTTTAAAAGCACAAATATTCATATTATTTTGCGGTTTTAACATTTCTCCTAAGGTTTTTTAGCTGCATTTGTGAACAGCAAAACTCAAAAAGTAAAAGTAAGCAATAGATTGTGGTTAAATAATGCAAGGGATGTAGATTATAACACAACAAATAAATACATATTATAATAATAGTTATAATGGTGGTGATCAGGAAACTACAAAAACTGGGTGTCCCTGTTGGAGGTTTGTGCTCTCTGCTGTGAACATACATGTAGCAAACAAATAAAATGTGTATTTATTGGGTAATAATTTGTGTGTGTGTGTAATACAAGGTCATCATTTCCTCCAACAGGCAGCAGGAACTTCGTGGATGGATCACTTCATGTCTTCAAACAGAGAAAAATATCAGATCAATGCTTGTGTTGGTAAATTATTCATTATAATTTTTTGCCAAATCAAAATTAAGTAATTATTGGTTCTAATTAGGACTACAACAAATGTTAGACTGTGCCAGCTTCCTCCATTTTGATACTAATCAGATGGTTTTGTTTATGTCAAGGTTTTGACTTTGCGAGTATTTGCTAGCTTCCTCCACTTTGATACGTAATGGGTGTTTTGTTCATAGTTTTGGTGTCATCTTGAAACCGCTAACGTCCTCCATTTTGGTAGTAATCAGATGTTTTGTTTATGAAGGTTTTGGTCTTAGCTTCAACCTGCTAGCTTCCTCCATTTTGATAAAAATTTGATGTTTTTTCAAGGCTTTGGTGTTAGTTTGAATTTGCTAGCCTCCTCCATTTTGATACTTAATGGATGTTTTTCAAGGCTTTGGTGTTAGCTTCAACCTGCTAGCTTCCTCCACGTTGATACTAATCAGATGGTTTTGTTTCTTAAGGTTTTGGCGTTAGCTAGAATTTGCTAGCTCCCTCCATTTGAATTCAAATCAGATGATTTTCAAGGCTTTGGCGTTAGCTTTCTCAATTTTGCGTCATAAAGAGCCACCTGCTTGTTTAATTAGGTTTTTTCATAAGTTAAGTTTAAGTTGAATAGATCATTATAGATTGTATATGTTAACCTCAGGGCAAGTAAAAGAGTGACTTACATTTCTGAACCCATGCTGCTTTAGGGTCAACACACAGCTTTTCCCTGTCCTGTTTACTTTTGAAACTGGAGATAAACAAAACAATGATTGGTTAAAATTTTAATGCTTTATCACACATGTGTTTATGTTGCGTGCAGCACATGTGACAACCTTACATGAGCGCGTGGACACATTTTCCGTGTGCATGTTGTATTTCGGGGTTCCCGGTGATTAAGCTGCTGACATCATCAGGGGACACTGTGTTGCAGCACAGAGGGACAGGCTTGATGGGAAATCGTGCTGAAAGGGACAAGCAAATTCTCTTCACTCATCTAAATACAGTAAGTCGTTTGTCATGTAAAAGTATTAACATATTATAAATTAAAACAATATATATATATATATTTACATTTAAGAAGCTGACAAATCAGACACAATTGTTATAATTCTTTAAAAACACTCAAAAAACACTCAAAAAAATTGATGAGTCATTTTGGAGTCGATTAATCGAGTAATTGTTTCAGTCCTAGACCTACATTTCTTCTGTGTCAAACTACTTTTAGAGCACAATAAAATTTAATTTATCACAAACTACATTACGATGTTTTTTTGTTTTTGGGGTCAAACATGATGAAAAAATAATTTTACCCACTTGTAATAAAATCTACATAAGTTTAAGTCTATCATATCTTTAGGAACATGTCCATGTATTTATCTCACTGTGAGATTAACATCACAGCACACAGGAGTTCAAATGTCTTATTTTGCGAATTCTGTGTTTGAAGTCCTTTGTTCAGATTGACTTCAGTGCCACAAAGTGACCACACGAGGCAGCAATAGACCAGAGGCTCCTGTGATGCCGCGAGCTAAAATCAATGATTTTCTCTATGGGCTTTGGTGTGGGAAAGTGAGTGGTTTACAAACTTCAGTTTCCTGTTGGAAAAAGTGAGATAAAGACTTTAAATGCAAAAAATATATGTCATCTTCCTTTTGGGGACCACCAAGAGTGTTTGTATTAAAATGGTTCTCAGACAGTGACCGACAAAGAAACTTACAAAGAAAAAGTCTTCATATAAATAAACGGTCTTTGTTTACCTCTCACTTGTGTGCTCAGAGAGATGCAGAGCAGGAGCAGAGCGACGGACAGGATCCTCGGAGACATCTTCATCCACTGGTCAGCTGACGAGGCTGCGAATGCAGAAGCTGAACAGAGTTTGCATATTTATCGGTAAGTTCATCGCGATCAACACCTTTGGTGGTGGGTGGTACTGATGATGACGTGAGTTCCTTTGTGTGTGTGTGTGTGGTAACAGGACTGTCACACCTCCGCCCCTTATTAGATCATCGAGCGAATTCAAACCTCCATCTTCTCTGTAACGGAAATGGAAACAACCTGTGTGTGTGTGAAAAATGATGCTACTTTGTTTCCACTGGTGGTTTGTTTAGTAATCAACAACTTACGTACAAATATATCCGCTCCAGAAATATGCACATCACACGATTCACATTTTATTTGACAGAATGGTCACGTCAGACTCAAAGTCACAAAATACAAATTGCTAAAAATAAAATTGAAAGCATAATAAGAATAAAAATATAAATAAATGGTGAAATTTAAGTTGGGTTAAAAAGGGCAATAAGTCATTTAAAACAATCCAGATACAATGAATACAAGAACATGTAAGACATGTAACTGTAGCAGGAAATGAAAAGAGGGAACTGAACGTTTGAACACATCTTTATTGTCACATTTCAAGATTGAAATAGCAAGACACCGGCAGCAGCTCAGCGACTTCCTGATTTAAGGTTTTCGGCGGAACCATGTGAGCTGCAGCACAGAGAGAAACAACTGTCTTGGTGATGTCAGCCTTTATTAGAGACTGAGAAACCACAGGGCCAAAGAGGAAGACGTGACTGGTGAATTGAATGTGATGTGACACTGAACACAGCTGCTCATCATCACTGAGAGATTTAGGGTTGGAAATATCTTTAATAAGTTGCATTAATGCAGGAATCTTACATCACATGACCATTCACATTCACTTACTATGTGTTGTGTGTGTCGTGTGTGTTGTTTGTGTCGTGTGTGTCGTGTGTGTTGTAGTTTCAGACACTTTCATAAAAGAGAAACAAGAGCTCCAAACACAAAGAAAAACTGCTGCCATGAAATATTAAAGATCCCATAGCCCGTAAGTGCCTATTAACGTTGCATTTGTGTCGTCATCACCTCGTCTATGAAGCCCTAAAAGTCCATAACAATCAGTTCAGCCACATCTGCTTTTCCAGAGGGGGAGCTGTGAGTCTGAGAGCTGACGTGTCAATGACGTCACTTCCAGGTAACTGGCCAATCGTAAGACACTCCGTGTTCTGTGGGTGTGGTTTTGGTCTGAAACAGCGCGGCTGACGAGAGCGTCAGTGATGAGACATTTACATCGGCTCGTTTGTAGCAACTAGGACGTGTTTTACCATAAAAACGACTTCTTGTTTTTAAGTACACCTCCATATCTCACATATAAGTGAGATAGGACCATGCTATGGCCGCTTTAAATTCTTCGCAAATAGGTGCATGTACACTCAAAAGAAACAAGTATAACGTACGCTCTTTTTTAGCATTTATTTCATGTTTTTCTGTCACATTTTAAAGACAGCAGAGAGCAGTTCATTTAAACAGCTGACAATATCCAAACATAATAAAATGATAATGAATAATTGACCCTGAGTCCATGAGAGAAGATACAGTCACACAACCAATGTCTTAGGTTTTTTATTTCCAACTGATATGTTTTCGTATTTGCTCCAATCACAATGTTTCAAATGAATAAATAACTGAAAAATACTACAATGTCTTAAACTAATGGGCAGATCGTAAATGTGCAGCATGTTAACAATAAACATTAGTAAATTCACTTTCTAATAAATATATTCATACTTCTGTCAGCTCCAGATCAATTAAGTTAAAACTAAATAAATATTGTTGACTCATTCATTTAAATTTATGTAATATTGAGGCTGTAGTGTTTGATTCAGGCCTGTCTGCTGCTGGAGAAGGAGGGAAGAGTGGAGGAGGAGGAGGGAAGAGTGGAGGAGGTGGAGGGAAGAGGGGAGGAGGAGGGAGGGAAGAGTGGAGTGGAGTGGAGGAGGAGAGGAGGGAGGGAGGGAGAGTGGAGGGAGGTGGAGGGGAAGAGGGGAGGAGGGAGGAGGAGGGAAGAGTGGAGGAGGTGGAGGGGAGAGGGGAGGAGGAGGGAGGTGGAGGAGGTGGAAGAGTGGAGGTGGAGGGAAGAGGGAGGAGGAGGAGGAGGGAAGAGTGGAGGAGGTGGAGGGAAGAGTGGAGGAGGAAGAGGGAAGAGTGGAGGAGGTGGAGGGAAGAGTGGAGGAGGAAGAGGGAAGAGTGGAGGAGGATGAAGGCCGAGCTGACGTGGGGGAGGACGATGTGATGATGGAGAGGAGGGAGACCTTTGGAGGAGGAGTGGACCGAGCTTTGGCTTCCCTGTGAGGAAAGAAGAAACCAGAGAGAGTGTGTGAGTGAAGGAGTGCAGAGAAAAGATAAAGGGATTTGTTTAAAGAACGAAAACTCACATGAATTCAGAAATCTTCTTTCTGACCCAGGGCGCTCTGAGCAGAGAGCAGTAGAAACCAGAGTTGGTGAAGAAGCTGAAGAAAGAAAAACAAAGGAAATTTAAAACTTTATTATTATGTTTCATTTCTATTTGATTTACTTTACGTTCACTTTGTGGTTTGATTTCTGTTTTAGTCCTATTTCATCTTAACTTAACTTACTGTATCTTATCTTAGCTTAACTTAATGTATCTCATCTTAAATTAACTTACTGTATCTTATCTTAACTTAACTTACTGTATCTCATCTTAACTTAACTTACTGTATCTCATTTCATCTTAACTTACTGGATCTCATCTTAACTTAACTTACTATATCTTATCTTAACTTAACTTACTGTATCTTATCTTAAATTAACTTACTGTATCTTATCTTAACTTAACTTAACTTACTGTATCTCATCTTAACTTAACTTACTGTATCTCATTTCATCTTAACTTACTGTATCTCATCTTAACTTAACTTAACTTACTGTATCTTATCTTAAATTAACTTACTGTATCTTATCTTAAATTAACTTACTGTATCTCATCTTAACTTAACTTACTGTATCTCATCTTAACTTAACTTACTGTATCTTAACTTAACTGAATGCATCTCATCTTAACTTAACTTACCGTATCTCATCTTAACTTAAGTTACTGTATCTCATTTCATCTTAACTTACTAACATAAAGAATAAATCAATAATCTATAACTACTGTATAACTGCTGTAAACCCGTGGTTGACGTGGTCATACTCACATGACAGCGGTGACACATGGTGGCGCTGTTTTCTGGACAGTGAATCCTGTGATGGGCTCAGTGACGGGCTGCGTGGAGACTTTCTTACAGCAGGGCGTTATCTTCTGAGGAATAGCTGCTCGGGTCAGAAGATCACAGTTATCGTCACAGAAGTTTAGAAACACTGTGTCCAAGCTGTTCATCAAACACACAAACTTACATTGAGCTCCACAGTCGAGCAAAGCAAACAGGACGATGGCGACCAGCGCACTCCTGAACACGTTTCCACAGCTCAGCATTTTCCAAAGAGGACGATAAGTTAATATAAATAGTGAATAAGTTAGATTTCTGCAGGTCTTCCTCGTCCAGAGCGCTCGCTGATGTGACAGACCGTCTGAAGAAGTTGGACAATTTAAGGACGTGAAAAACAGAAGTGGTTAGTCATCTTCCTTCTCTCCCCCATCCTCTTTTGTCTTTTGTGAATGGACATCTGAATTCCGGGGACTTCCAAGAAGTGACCGCCAGGAAGCACTTTCATCACCGAGTTTCATTTGGAAAGTCAAGTCAAGGTTTTTCCGGATGATTCCGCGTTGGTGGCGGCCACAAGAATCCCTCATGTTACAACATGTTATAAATCGGTCGCCCACATTCTGTTCGTCTGCATCACTTTATGACAGATTTAAGGCTGCGACTGAACCGTTATCTTCATTGTCGATTATTTCCTCCTTCATTTGAGTCACTGTTGGGTCCAAACTGAGTAATCGGTAATCCAAATAGTTGACCATTCATTTATTAATGGATTAATTACATTGAAACATAGAAAACATGAGAATATAATACCCAATATATTTGCTATTTTTGTCATAATAACATTGTAATATACAATATAGTGAATAGCAGACGGTCAAGGGAAAAAAGTCCCAACATTTTAGGAAAAAGCAGCTGTTTACTGTTAACTGATGTAATGAACGTGTGTAACAAGTTTCGTTCACGTACGTTAAACCTGACATCAGATGACCTAATAGAAGTTTTTTGCGTCAGTTTTGAGCCCCGCCCACTTCCCCATTTTTGCAGAAATCCGTGGGTTTTTGGGTATGTTCAGGGCCTCAAAAATTCAGTTTCAATATAATCATTCAATTCAAAATAATCAAGTAAATATTAAAGTGACAGGAGTTCACTGTGACCTAAAGAACCACAGTGATGTCACATGACCTTTGGAGCCTCCGCCCATGTGTAACAAAACCACAGATTACTGAATCTGTGGGAGTTTAAATACCAAAGTACTGCAGTAACAAACAGAAAAACGGTGGCCTTCATGGACCAAGAAGGGTGACATTCTTCTCTACTCCGCTCAGCCGGTCAGTCGCTGTGACGATCAGTGATTGCATTTATAAAAACTAATCTTTTTACTCCAATGACTGACAGAATTTGTGAGTTTGCAAAAGTGGTGGAATTTACGAGGTTTCTTGAATGCATCTCGGCACCTCAACACGCTGTGTACCCCGGCAGTTCTTTGACTAGCTCTCATACGCTGACATTTACGTATTACGTGATAAATAATACCATTGAATATGTGAATACCCTTTTTTTCATTGATGTAAGTATTTATTCTTCTACACTCACGTCTTTTTCCTTCTTCCCTCTTCCCTCCGCACTCTGACTCGTTAGAAACATAACAACGCAAAATGGCTGCCTCCGCAAAGTAAGGCCCTCACCTCTACTAGCCTTGAGGCTCATTTATGCTCAATGTTGGATTTGCAAACATGAGGAAACGTCACTGTCTCTACATAGCTTGTTTTTTATGAGGTAGAGCCATGGTTCTCAAGCTGTGGCGATACGCAAGCTTCCTCTGGTGGTACTGAGGAATTCTGACTGTAAACATATCACAAAAATATAATAATAAATTAAATATTATAATAGTATTTTAACGTTTTAATGGCAGACATCAGTGTTTTCAATAGTTTGAGAGTAAACGGAAAGTATGAACGAAGTTTGGGTTTATTTTAATCTCAGTGGCAGCAGCTACTGGGGAATTTAATCTGAATTGCAATGTGCAAACTGAAATAGCAATTTACGCCACAAATGATGTTGATGTTAGCACCAAACTATAGAATCCGCTTCACAGAGTGCTGCGCCCATGTCGTCTTCTTCTATAGAAGAGATCGCCACAAAACAACTCATTTATCACACGCCATCAGCACAGGGACCAGGAAGTGACCTCACCGATTTCTACCGCAGAGATAAAATAAGTTCTGGTGAAAATCACTTAAAGAGTCTAAAAATAAATGTTTTTTGGGGGTTAAGTGACAAAAATCTGCTTTCCTTGCCCACTGAAATGCTCTCCTTTCTGTTTCCCGTTTCCTTTCCTCTACATTTTGTTAAACACATTTAATGTTGTTAATGTTCAATGTTTGTCGCAACCATGGCGAACAAAAATTGCAAATAACTGAATAATTTCAGAACCAAGCCCACTTTGGATCCTCACAGTGTCGTCATACTTTAACGTAGAGACGTGAGTCAAAGTTTTAATACATATTACGGTTTTTGTGGGCGTGATCCTACAGTGACACTCTGTTCCGATCCAGAAAAATAATCACAAAAATCTCTAAATAAACTCTTCTCCTGCCCACAATTTCCAACCTACACAGACAATTTTCACATCAAAATGTTGCTATGGTTGTGGTCTAACCCCCGTGTGCTGTTTTCATATGACTTTCAGTTTTTCTTAAAATCACCTAAAAGCGCAGAGAGTTCTGCTCAAAGCTCCCATTCACTCCCATGTTAAAACTCTGCTTTGGAGTTTTTTAAAAATCAAGACGAGGGTGATTTAAAAACTGTGATTTCTCTGTCAATTCACAACAGTTTCTCACAAATGTAAATGTGGGAGCTGCTGAAAGCCTCCTGACACTCACAAACCAAACATTTTATCTCTATCATCAACCGTTCTTGAAATATGACAACTTTAAAACATGTTGTTTTCTCTGTTTCTTACAGGTTTTGGACAATTACAAACAGATGTTTGGAAGGAGGCGGGAAGGGGGAGGCTTATGAGTCTCAGTCTTTTTCAAAGGTTGATTCCACAAAAATACCACTTATTGACGGCTATCAGATGATGTTTACAATTAATGAGCCAGACAATGGACAGACCTGAGCTTCAACATGAAACATGGGTGTCTGATTTTGCAGATATGAAAGAGAAACCCACTTGATGTGTGAACATCAAGTTCACACATCAAGTGGGTTTCCGTTGTGTGTGGTTGACCTCAGCTACAGAACTGATGCATGAGTGTTTGGATTAGTAATCACTTTTCTCCCCCACCTGCTGATTATATTATGAGAAATGGCCTCACACGCAGGAACACAAACATGATCAGTCTGACAGACAGACAGTAAAAAGAAAACTGAGAGCCTTCTGAATAGAGAAACCTTCGTTTCCTTCTTCAAGAAGTTCCTGATTTGAAACGACAAAGTTTTTTTTAGACATTTTCCATTTCCCTCTGATACTGACTCCAAGACCTTAACTTTATGTTTCGGCTGGTAATTAGAATGAAATATGGCCAACGCATTGACAATGTGGCCTTCTCTTTTAACGTTATACTGCTGGAAATCACTTTTCTCTTCTTTTTTCTCCATGCACACACTTTTCTGATTGGAAACTGAGTTGTGTTGCTTTTTAAACACAACACTCTCCCTGCACCAAAGCCTATAGAGTAAATCAGTGATTTTAACATCACAGCACACAGGAGTTGTTGATCCACTGCTGCCAACATCACTAAGTTCAAATGTGTTATTTTGTACATTCGGCATTTAAAATCTGTCATTCAGATTTACCTCAGTGACACAGCAGTAGACCAGCAGCTCCTGTGTCTCCGCGAGCTAAAATCACTGATTTTCTCTTTGGGGTTTGGTGTGGGAGAGTGAGTGGTTTACAAACTTCAGTTTCCTGTTGGAAAGTCTGTCTAACAGTGAGATAAAGACGTAAACACATTTGTAAGAAGTTGTAGACTTAAACTGACGGAGATTTCATTATGTGAGGTTTTTTTTAAGTTTCCCGAGTAATTACACTTAAAACAAAGCTTGAACTGTCTCTTTAAACATTGAAAAATGACCTTTAACACCAATGACAATATCAGCTGAGGCCTCTGACGTGCATCTCTCAGTATTAGTTGCTCTGAACGACAGACGACGCTTCCATGAACCCTTAAATGACTTCCTGCGTCGTCAGTGTCAGTATCTTCAACAACCTACAAAATGGAGAAGTAATTATGCCCAAACAGAGAGTTTCGTTGCGGTGACTGGGTCATGTGCCATATTCATCATTCCTTTATTTCTCAGAGGTTAATGTCCAAATCAGCATTGGGGCGTCTTACTCATGTTTCCATCAGAACACCTGCAGTGTCATGATTGTGGTGAAACGATGGCAGCTACCACTTCTGCATTTTTTCCAAGTGGGACTCTTCTCTGTATTTCCATCCCTGAAAAGAAGTGTAAACTGTACTGCATATTACTGTATATTGTATACTCATACAGCCCATTCTATTTTAATTTTATCTTATTTTATTTCCCACACCAAATCCCATAAAGAAAATCAGTGATTTGGTGTGGGAGAATGAGTGGTTTTGTTTAATCTCTTATAGCCTATTCTATTTCTACTTTGTATTTTTATATTGTAATTTTTATCTTATTTTATTTCCTACGAGAATATGTTTACCTCTTCCTCACCAAACCCCATGGAGAAAATCAGTGATTTGAGCTCGCTGTGACACAGGAGCTGCTGGTCTACTGCTGCCTCGTGTGGTCACTTTCAGTCACTGAGTTAAATCAAAAGGAACGATTTCAAATGCCGAATTGACAAAATAAGACATTTGAACGTAGAGATGGAGGCAGCAGTGGATCAACAACTCCAGTGTGCTGTGATGTTAAAAATCACATTTTTTTTTTACATGGGGTTTGGTGTGGGAGAGTGAGTGTTTTTTAAAAAGCATCTTTTATTGTTTTGTTAGGAAGGTTGTTCTCCACAGTATGGATGAACTTCTCATCCATCCAGGACGTGTCTTTTGAAGGTTTGCAGTACACTCACTTTATTCCTACACATGTACACTTCTCTGTCTGTCTG
Source organism: Solea senegalensis (assembly GCF_019176455.1). Classification (NCBI taxonomy): domain Eukaryota; kingdom Metazoa; phylum Chordata; class Actinopteri; order Pleuronectiformes; family Soleidae; genus Solea; species Solea senegalensis. The sequence goes on along the minus strand of NC_058021.1, from coordinate 34,135,797 downwards.
TACCAACAAGAGAGGCCAGGGGGTCTTCACAGCTTTGTCGCCACCATGTGGTGACAGCAGAGGCTGCAGCCGACGTGTCTATTTTTAACAAAAGGGAAAAAAATTAAACAAAATACGATTGGATGATTTATATATGAAGAAACAGCAGGTGTTTCCACCATGTGTGCGCTGACTAAACCAGATTATTACACAAGGAAAAACTGATTAAAGCCACTTAACAAAAGGCTCACCTGATGTTTTATATGCCAGCTAAAGTCTATGATGTCTAACCCCATAAAGTAAATCAGTGATTTTAACATCACAGCACACAGGAGTTGTTGATCCACTGCTGCCTCCATCACTAAGTTCAAATGTCTTATTTTGTCAATTCGGCTTTTGAAATTATTTGTTCAGATTTACCTCAGTGAGACAAATTGACCACAGGAGGCAGCAGTTGACCAGCAGCTCCTGTGTCCCCGTGAGCTGAAATCACTGATTTTCTCTATGGGGTTTGGTGTGGGAGAGGTATATTTTAATCTCTTATTGCCTATTCTATTCCTATTTTTATTTCTATATTGTATTGTATTGTATGTATTATCTATATATATATATTTTTATTTTCACCTATGAAATATATCTATGACTTATCTGCTCCATTTTTATATTTCCTATATATATATGTTTACTACTCCCACACCAAACCCCACAGGAGCTGCTGGCCTGCTGCTGCCGCATGTGGTCACTTTGTGTCACTGAGGTAAATCTGAACAAAGGATTTGACATTTTGAATTAACCGATGGAGGCAGCAGTGGATCAACAACTCCTGTGTGCTGTGATGTTAAAATCACAGTGATGGGTTAGTGAGTTAGTGAGTGGGTGGTTAACAAAGTCTGTCAAACAGTGAGATAAAGACATGAAAGTGTTCTTAAGATATCGTAGACTTAAGACAAAAAAAACATAAACTGTGTTCAAAGGAAACTATTTATTCATTAATTTCACATTTCATCAGCTTTTATTGTTCCACTTTACACAAAAAGGACAAACTGTGCCTTTAAAACTTTAATCTTGCTGCCACAAAATACACTGTAGCTGCTCCTGTTCAATAAAATACAAAAATAATAATAATTTAATCTTTAAATAGACATGTAAAAGGAATAAATAAATAATATTATATTTATATTTATATATAATCTCCTGTTGTAGTTTCACATCATCTTCTCTGGATATCATCCCAGTGACACCACAGGGGGGCAGTGTAATCCACCCTGTGACACAGGGATACAGTAGATTCAATTAGATGAAGTTCATTCAAAATCAGGATGTACCTAATCAATAATCAGTGTTTTTTATACATTTAAAGTCCTGTATCTGTGTTTGTGTCGATTTATCATAAACATTTAAAATGATTTTCAGCAAACAATTGGACACATTTTTATTTTTTACGTCAGATCTTTGGAACTGAAAGTGTTATTTGTCACATGTAGATAAAAACGGTGTTAAACAAAACATTTTGATGTAAAGAAGAGTTACTTTTAAGTTCAAACACATATACAAAGATTTATTCAACTAGAAAATAGTTAATTACACTCTGGAATAATGATAAAAAATGTCACTTTTAGTGTAAAATGAACACAAACAGAGTTAACTTTAACTTAAGACTTTGAAAATCGTATTTCATTTAACAATTATAGTGTAAATAATTAAACATGAAAATGGTTTAATCTTTTTTGGAATAGAGTTAAATTTGACTCTATTTATTGTTATTTAGTATTTTGTGTTTTAACACTGTACATGTACTGTGTCGTTTGTAGTCGTGAAGTGAAAAGTGAAAAGGATTGTGTTCCTCTCTGAGTTCCTTGGTTTTTATATTTGTTTAGTTGATTCTCACCTTGTTAATCTTGTCCTGCAGCCACGGAGCAGCTGGACCCACGCAGAGAACTTTGTTCCTCTTTGTGATGATTCTGGAAACAGAAAAGACTGATTCTGCGATCAGGTGAGACTGACTCCGCCCTCAGGTTAGTTTGACCGTTAATCCTACTACCTCACTCATGTTTCAGAGAACACGGGTGAATTCCTTAACCTAAAATGTGCTGCCGCCTTCCACATCACTCTGTGTCTCCACAGACACGAGAACAGAAACACAGAGTCACATGACCGATTTTAATCCACTCTGTGTGAACTCTTCTGATAGAGTAAATGTAACATATCATTTAAAACAAAGATTAATACAGATTATACTCACAGATTATACTCACATTTCATACTCACAGATTCTACTCACAGATTATGCTCACAGATTCTACTCACAGACTATACTTGCAGATTATGCTCACAGATTGTATTTGCAGATTATGATCACAGATTATACTCACAGGAAGGCGTGAAAGTCACAGTCGTGACGCGGCTTCTGTTCATAACAAGCTTTCACTTTGGGGACAAAACTGGATCTGAAGCTGCGACAACACGAGAGGTTTATGATTGGGACGGCGGCGTCCACTGGATCAACACACACAGAGAAAGAGAGATTAGAGAAATTAGAGGATCTTCAAATAAGGAAATGGAAACATTTAATATGGAAATAAAAATAGAGCAGATAAATCATAGATATATTTCATAGGTGAAAAATAATCTCTGAAAAACAAATAAGTGGTTAAATATTAAAACAATAATAACGCCTTACATTCAATTATAATCACATCATTGTAATAATTTTAGTAATACTGAGGTCAATGATGTTAAAACCATCTTATTTTAATAAGTCATACATTTTACAGCTGTCAAATACACTTGGGAATTCAGTTAATTTAAAAGTATAAAATTTAAAACTTTAGTGTAATTTTGACCTTGAAAATAGTTTAATAGATGCTGTAAATATGTTAAATTTAACACTTTAGTCTAATTTTGACCATAACATGTTTTATGGTATAGGCTCTGTAAAAGTATTACAGTTAATACTTTAGTGTAGTTTTGATTTTAAAAGTTTAATAGACTCTGTAAATGTGTTAAATTTAACATTATAGTGTGTGAAAATAGTAATTGTGTTTCTCTTTTTGCGTGACAGAGGTTAATTACACTGATTAATCTGCTGATTACTGTCTTGATTAATCCATTTAAATTTATCATGTCATAGAAGTGAATAAAACTCATTCTAACCAAATGTGTCATTTTTCTAATTGAGAAAATATAAAAAAACGTAGAACAACAAAGACAAATGATTAATATCCATGCCTTTGTTTTTTGTTTTTAAAAAAAAAAAGATTTAAATAAAGAGTAAAGCATCATCGTTACCATGTGACGCAGAGCCGAACATGATCACGGTCAAGGGGAGCAGGAAAATCCAGCGGCTCAGACTCAGACTGGTCCACATCTTTATCAGCACTGAGTGGATCTGGATCGGGATCAGGAAACAACTCAGAGATAAGTGATCATCAGCAACTGTGATGGTGTTTTTATACAGCTGAAGAAAAGAGGAACCACTGTTGTTTCTGGAATGGAAATCACCTCCACACACACACACACACACAAATGTTTAAATTTAAAGTGATACCATGTGTCGTATCTTCAATTTTTCATCAACCCTTTTAAATGTCACACAGTGGACCTTTAAGAATATGTTTGACTCTTTATCTTGCAGGTGGACGATCTTTTTTAGACAGGAAACTAAAGTTTGTGTCACGTGTTAAACTGCTCACCCTCCCCACACCAAACCCCATAGAGAAAATCATCAATTTTAACTTCACACACACATGGGCTGTTGATCCACTGCTGCCTCTATCACTAAGTTCAAATGTCTTATTTTAACACTTCGGCATTAAAAGCCCTCCATATAAGTTTACCTCAGTGACACAAAGTGATCACACGAGGCAGCGGTAGACCAGCCACTCCTGTATCCCCAGGATACAGGAGTGGATCAACAACAGTGGATCAACAACTCCTGTGTGCTGTGAAGTTAAAATTGATGATTTTCTCTATGGGGTTTGGTGTGGTTTACAAACTTCAGTTTCCTGTTGTAAAAGTGGCTAAAATCGATTGTTTTTTCCTTGTGTCCTCAAGATCAATACGTTTTTTCCCGCTGACTGATACAAAGAGTGTAATGCATGGCAACAGCAACAGGATATCGACTGGCTGCTTCATTGACCTCACTGTCATGGCTGATTATTAATCATTTCATGGGAGTAGACTTTGAGAACAGCTCATGTTTCCTTCACACCGTGCATGTGTGTGTGCGTGTGTGTGGGTATTACTAATGTTGTGGGGACCTAAAACTGTTTACACAGTCACATTATGGGGACTTGTCTTCCTTGTGGGGACTTGATTTCTTGATCAAGTCCCCACAACGTAAATGACAACATTTTAAGGTGAAGATGTGTTTTAAGGTTAAGTTGATGCTAGGGTTAGGGTAAAGTCAGGGTCAGGGTTAGGATTAGGCCAGTAGTAATTGTGGTTAAAGTTAGAGTAAGTCTCCAGGAAATGAATGTAAGTCAATGCAATGTCCCCTCAAATCATGAATGTGTGGGATGTGTGTGTGTGTGTGTGAGTATGAGAAAGAAGGGGGAATCACCCAAACTCAGAGAAGCTCTAAGAATAAACACTCAGACTGACAACACCACTATTTTTAACCTCCTCTGTTTCCATAATCACCTCAGGAAACAGTCGTGATGCTGTGACAAACTGCTACTCACACGTGTGGAATGAGGCTGCAACAGAAATACTCCCCATATATGTATATATACTATATATACTTTAAATGGAGGCGTTACAGTTGATTTAAATGTGTGCTTTTAAATGCTGATTATAAGCTAAGTAGAGGACATTAATTAACCAAAACTGCATCAAAACTTTAGTTTTTATCAGGAAATTTTTTTTTTTTTTCTGTTGATTTTCATTGTATATACTCACATTGGTACCTGATGCCTAAAATAGGACACACCAGGAAAGTAGAATAAAACAGGAAAAGATCACAAAAGTAAGTATACATACACATACTGTATATACAGATAAATATATATATATATATACACACACATATGTAAGTGTGTGGTGTGTTATTGTTAATTAAACAAGAAAACACTTTTTGATTCATACTGAATTCTGCTCTGCGGGTCACGATCAGGTAATCAGATTACTTTATTTTCCGTTGTCTTGATTAATAATTAAAAAGTAAAAATAATTTTTTTGGGGTTTATTTTGGATTAGTAGCTGCACAAAAACCAGTCTGACAAAGAAAACTACATCTTCATTTGACAACTGCAGCTTGAATTTACCACAAAAACATACTTTTTTTTGTTTTTTAATCTTTTGCAAGAATCTACATGTGGAAAGTTCCTGTCAGCAACACACACACATGAATCAACAGACATCATCAGTGTGTTTACATCACATATGTTGGTCAGTTTTACTGTCACTGTGACTTCAGCTGTTTTTACAGATAATCTGAAGAATGACTAAAGAATCATGAGTCTTAAACGCCCGTGTCCTGATCTTTATCTTTGTGCATAACAAACAAACAAAAAAAGGTTCTGGGAAGACAAGTTAAATAAACATTAGATTAAATTAGGTTAAATTGTAAGAAAAGACTGTACATGAATGAGTACATTTAGACAGAACAGTATAAAAAGTATAAAATTAAGACTTAAATACATGTGTAAATTTGAGAGTTATTCGGGAAAAAAACTGATACAAAAATTTTAGGTTAGATTTTAGGTTAGTGTTTCCCTGAATGTGTGCTTTGGCCCACTAGTGGGTCATAAAGGTATTGTAGTTGATCCTGATCCTGAGGTTATTGTCATTTTTTTTAAATTGATTATTCATTTGTTTAAGTGCTCATTTTCCAGGAATATATTCTTTTTCAGATGAACGGTGTCACTTACACACACAAGTGTGTAAGTGAAATTCTCTTACATGGAAGCTCTCATTTACCAAATTAATTAAAAATGTTTTTATTTACAGCCAATATTGTCACAATTATTTGAGATTAGGATTATTTATGACTATTTGTGATAAAAAAATACTGAATATAAGGGCAAGAGGGTCTAAAAACAATCAAAAACAATACATAATCAACATATCCACGCACTAGTATAATATTTCTTAAAATTAAACGTAATTTTCAATGAATTATCCATCAATTTAAGTTGCAACTTTCTAAGACTATTATGTGTTCTCGCGAGATTTAGACAACAGCGCCCCCCTTGTTCGTGTCTGGGAAAGCGACGGGAGGTATGAGGAATGCTCTGCGGCTAATGATAGCAAGGTACACGGATAGGGATTTAATTCACCCCTCGGTCTTCGCTGCTCCTCCGGAAGAGGGATGTTGCTATGAAAGATGCTGGAGGACATAATTTAATAATTTAACGCGCTCAGTCCTTGGTTTTTCGTGATACTTTCCCGTCGAGCCGAGCAGCGACAGCGGCGGAGCCCCGTTAATCCCGACGAGAGAGCGGAGCGGCCTTGCTTGTGTAGCCGGCTCCCCGGTGCATCTCAAGCGGTGAGCTCTCTCACGCGAGACCGAGGCTTCCGCAGGATTATTTTTCTCCACACCCAGAAAAACGTCGGCGCTTTGGAAATATTTTTCTTTCCAGTACCTTATCTTCACCTTTTTATATACCTGTCCACGCTGACGGACAGTTTTTATCGCCAGCGCGGAGGCTTTTTTGTGCCACCGGGGCCTGTTTTGTTTTCGAGCCGCCATGAACAATAATAGAGCGGTGTGACGAGGCTGTCGGGGCTGCACCGCCAAACCACAGTGGAGACACGGATGCAGCGCTGCAGGATGATAATAAATGCACCGTGCGATAGCAGCTCTGGAGCGACGTGAGACCCACCGGGGACGAGCATGCATGTGGAGTATGGGCTACCCGGGGACTTTGGCACGAAAGCCCGTGTTTGAATCTGGGACCTGCTGCTTATTTCACCAGTTGTATGTAACCAAGGAAGGCTCCGTGTGTTTTTAATGTGGGAAACAAACTGAATCCCATTGGCTAAAGCGACGTTTTTATGCATAAACGGACCCACCACCATCGTCATCGTCATCATCACCGGGGGGAGCGGTGCTTCCAGAGCCGGGAGACACTGAGGATGTGACCGGGGATGAGTGGGAGCCTCTGTGTGCACATGTGTGGGATTCACCCACGGAAAACTGACACCCTCACAGCCACTTATGTTTGTCCAGACTCCCCTCAGAGAAGCAGTCGTTTTTATCTCGCATTACTTTATTATTATTGGGTATCTGTAGTGTTTTAACGGTATCAGTAAGTCTTTTTCACGGACCGGTCCGGCCCGGACTGGAACTCCCTCCCGGGGCCAGGCAGCTGAGATGAACCCGGTGAATGCGACCGCTCTCTACGTGTCCGTGAGCCGCTCTGTGCTGCAGTGCGACCCCCGAGACCCGCGGGCTCTGGCGGAGCTCTGCAAGCTGCTGCCCTTCTTCCGTCAGTCCCTGTCCTGCCTGGTCTGCGGTGAGCTTCCCTCTGATTCTTATTCATTTATGTATTTATTCATAAATGTCTTTATTATTTATAATTTATTCGATAATAGGCGTGTGTTGTTTTTTTGTGTTGTTGTCATCTGTGCTCCCAGGAGGAGCGAGCCTTTAAATAATGCTGCTTTCAAGGACTGCCGAAAATTACTGTATCTTCACTTATAATCAGTGCATCCAACATTTACTTACTTACTATGTTTTTAAGATGTTGTGTATGATTTGTATTTCTTGTCCTTCTCGTAACTAAACTGATGTTGTTACTGTCTCGACTTAACTTTATTTTTTGTACGTTACATAATTTTCCTTTTGTATAACTGCACTTTGATATATCAGAATCGTTTGACTTGGTATTTTGGTGCATCTGAATAGCATTACATAAATTATGTAACTTAAGACATAAAAAATGTATACAGTAACACAAACACAAAGTATTTACATAGGGTGCAGTGGGTTAAAAGTAATTATTATCATTATTGTTTATATGGTTTGCATTAATATGACGCATATAATATAATGTGGGCTGAATTTTTTGTAAGTTACAGTAATTTCTAAAAACGTAAAACAGTACTTCTATAGTAATCTATATCCATTTCAGTTAAAACAGTCTTTGTTATATGACTACAACTACTAATACAATGCATCATCATCATATTAGTAGTAGTATATTGTGTACCCTTAACAATAATTTTCACAAAAAACCTTGTAGGGCTCCCTAAGACAAAACGACCCATGTAACTAAAGTGTTGTAAGAAATAAATATTAAATAATAGGTAAGTTAGGTAGACAATATTATATTATATATTATCTAATCAAAATAGACGTTAAACATTAAATTAGTTGATAACAAACACAAGATAATTGAGTCATTTAAGGGTTCTTTGTTTACATATTTGAGCTGATAAAACCTAACGAGTGTAAAATATATGAGTTATTTGTTCCCTTCCGTTTTTTATGGTCCTAAATCCTGTTGATCACACGCGAAAGCACGAGATTCCGAGGCGCTCTGAACGTACCGTTGGTCTCGGCTCCGCCCACCGTGACACACCCCCCTCTGTGTGCAGCTCAGCAGCAGTGGGGCGTTTCTGTTTATTATGGAGGAGGCCAATTTATTTCCCTTAATGAACCTTGAATAGATTAAATAATTATATAATTATTTGTAATATTTATATTTATTTAATTATATTTATTTATTTTATTATATTTATTTTAATTTCTTTAAAAAAAGGTGTAAGTATAAAACATTTTTAATTAAAATTATTAGATTATTATATAGAAAACAAACAGTATTGTGTACAGCAGTCATCTCTAATTGTCTTTTGCTGTAAGTAAACAACATTTTATTGGCTGCAGGTCAAGTTTCTTCTCTTCCAAATAACCATTGCGTGCGATTTATTTTGGCTCAGTTTGTAATGGTTGGTTTTTAGAGGTCGTCCAATGTGGGTTTCTGTGGGAGAAATATGTTAAATTTTACATTTTATGTCTACAATGCCAAGACATTATTATATACAATAATGTATAAACTATATATATGTTTAACACATAAGATGGGTCATCAGAGAAGTAAATAAACATTTATTTTACAATTAATTGAGGAGTTATTTAAAAAAATAATTTATATACAATATTTTACTATATAAATGTATAATTTATTTATTTTTATTAATTAATTTATATTTATTTACTTGACACATGGAACAGGTCATTGTAAAACTGAAAAAATAACGTTTTGTGACTTAGCAACACGTTTCTAGGAACAAAACTGTGAAGTTTTGTATTAAAGGGCTGAAACTAATGATTATTTTAAAAAAATGGTAGAAGTATTTCAAATACAAATATAGTATAAACTAAATATTTAACACATCAAAATAGAAAAAATATGTGAACTTTTGGCTGAAAAAATAACATTTATCAAGTCTTCAAGGACAAAAAAAACACAATGCATTATCACTGACTGATCCCAATGAGTAAAAAATGTCAGATGTCGGCGTCTTTAATGTCACTAAAAGGCTGATTATACAAGTTCTAATTAAACGTTTCCATGTCTCGTTGTGATGTAAAGGTCATGCATGCTCAGATGATTCAGCATTAATATTAGATGAGCGTGAACAGGTCCAGTGAAGACACTCAGTGGTTGTGTGGGGGCTTGATGAGGCATCACAGTCAGGAGGGTGGCTCGTTTCCTCTGAATGGACCTTCATCCTTCGTTTTTTTCTGTATCTGCAGCTGCACTCCTTGGCAACGAGTGTTGCTAAGGAAGCTCCTCTGAATAAGCGGTTGTCAGTCGCTCTGGCGAATCGCCACGCTGTGCCGTGCTCAGGTTTATCAGAGCGGATGTGTCGCCTCAGGAAGCTGTCGTTTCAAAAAAAAAAAGTCCTAGAAATAAACCACGTTCAATCACAAGGAAGAATTTAACTGCATATGAATTGTATTGCTCTTGGCAAACGCTGCTGCTCTTCCTGGGTCGTGAGGTAATCATCAGCTGATTTGAACTGTTCCTGTGAAACAGCGACCATCAGTGCTTAAATCGGGGTCTGCAGTTCGAGGTACACCAAGTCATCTGTTGGGTCAATTCAACTGGAAGGTATTCATCGGTTTGAGGGAAGTTTGTCAGATCTGTCAGCTTATTAAATGTCAATATTTTCTGTTTCTTTGCTCCATGAATCAAATAAATCATTAAAACTGGATCATTTTTGGTTTGTGGACAAAAACAAGACATTTGAGAACATCAAAGTTTCCAGAGTTTGGGAAACAAATACTAGATTAATTGATTATGCAAATAATAAACCATTTATTACAATTTACTCAGCTAGTGTTGACTATAGAAATAATGTATAATCTATACATGTTACCCGTTTTCAAAAAATTTGTATTTGAAATTATGAAGTTTACAAGGTTTCTTGAATGCATCTTGAAGCTGATCCTAAGAGTTCATTGCCATGTAGATCCCGCAAATTTACTAGGGTCTTTGAATGCATCTCATTAGTTCCCCCTCTTAGCTCAGTCCTGCATTACTTTCACAAGCTCTCATGCACCGGAGTTACTTTTATATTCTATGAAAGCACATTTCTTATATCCTGTATCCCGTCTGTTGTTGTTTTCAGGAAACCTGCTGCAGGATCCCATCGCTCCCACCGACTCGTCATGTCAACACTACGTGTGTCGAGGCTGTAAAGGTCAGAGGATGCAGCTGAAGCCCTCGTGCAGCTGGTGCAAGGACTATTCCCGCTTCGAGGAGAACCGGCAGCTCTCGCTGCTTGTCCACTGTTACAGGAAGCTCTGCCTCTACATCACGCAGTCGCCGCTCGCCACGCACATCGCCACCGCCGCCGGTGACTCCCCCGACCTCCAGGCCGTCCTCAATGAGGGCCTGACACAGGCTGAGAGCGAGCCGGAGGCGGAAGACGTCTCCGACTCGGCAGTGCCATCGCAAACGGCGTCCACCTCTGATGTGGTTGACGTTCCCCCGGTGACGGAGATCAAGGGGGAGGAACTGAGCTCGGTGAGCATCAACGGACTGCACGACTGTAACGGCCTAGTGAGTTTGGATTCTCTGCAGCCTGTCGCCATGGACACTGTCGGAGGCATCGCCAAGCAGGAGAGTTTTTCGGCAGAGATTCCCGTGTGTGTGAGTGTCACGGCGAGCGGGGAGGCGGGACTCTGTGACATCAGCACGTTCGGGGACGAGCTGAAACACGGGGGAGGGCCGCTGTTGTTGAGCGTGGAGGAGGTGCTTAGGACTCTGGACACGGACCCCGACCCCTCGCCTGAGCCCGACGGCCCCCCCTCTGCACCCCAGTCCACCCTCAACGGACCTCTCTGTCCGTCTGGCCCGGACTCGTCCCGCCTCATCCCCTCCCTCCCCCCGGAGAACAGCCCCCACCCCCTGCACTCTCACCCACAGCCCTCGCTGCAGCCCCCGCCTCAGCCCTCCCCCGCGGTCCCGTGCCTTCCACCTCGCTGCCGCCGCAAACGCTCGCGCTCGGAAAGCGACAGCGAGAAGGTGCAGCCCCTCCCCATCTCCAGCCTCCTTCAGGTTGCTCCACTCGGTCCCAGCAGCCCCGCCCACCACTACCCCAACCCCACTGCCACCAACGCCACCAAACAGGAGCCCCAATTCCCTGTAGTCCCGCCCCACCCTCACCCTCACCCTCACCTGGCCCCCGTACCCAACGGCAGTCCAGCCAAAGTGGGGAAGGCAGTCCTGGTCTCCAACAAGGCGCTGAAAAAGACTGTGGAACATCACAGCGCCGCCAAGAAGGCGTACACCAAGGCCAGGCAGGGGGCCCCCAACAAGCCCCGCCCACAGCCCCGCGACCGCGTGCCCCCGCACCCGCACCCACACCCTCACCCGCTCACGCACCCGCCGAGTCCATCGAAGCCGCTGTACAAGAAACCCGTGGAGAAGAAGGGCTGCAAGTGTGGCCGCGCCACACAGAACCCGTCTGTGTTGACCTGCAGGGGGCAGCGCTGCCCCTGCTACTCCAACCGCAAGGTGAGGACAACTCGTGATTCATCAACGACATATTCACTAAATATACATCAGTGTTTGTCAAACCTGGACATGATGACGTCTTTGTTTTTATAGAGCAAAAGAAACGGGAAAATATTCACATTTAAAAGCTGAAAAACATTGGTGATAACTGTTTGACTGAGATATTGGTCTAAAAGGTTTGCTGTTGTTTTGTAGGCGTGTCTGGACTGTATCTGCCGCGGCTGTCAGAACTCCTACATGGCGAACGGTGAGAAGAAGCTGGAGGCGTTTGCCGTGCCGGAGAAAGCCCTGGAACAGACGCGACTCACGCTGGGAATCAACCTCACCAGCATCACCGCCGCCGCGCTGCGCAGCCCGGCCGCAAGCTCCCCCGGCGGCACCCTCCTCAACGTCACCACGGCGACGGGGGCGCCCGTCACGGCCGCCTTCCTGTCGGGGGCGGGGCATGACAGCAGGGCCTTTGATGATTCACTGGAGATGCGGTTTGACTGCTGAGCTCCTGCCCCCTTTCTCTGGTCGGTTGTGCACATTCCCCCCGCCCTCCACCCACCAGGGTGCAGCAGGGGGCGGAGCTAGAACAAAGGCAGCTACAGTGACAGGCAGGTCATGAGGGTCACCAGCTGAAGCGGCAGCAGCACCCTCCGTCCATCGCCCGCATCTGCGCCGCGGCGCTGCAGAGAGAGAGAGAGAGAGAGAGAGAGAGAGGACGTGTAGCGTCTGTTTCTGTTCTCTTGTGTAATAATGTGTAGAGCATGTTGTGTAGCTAAGTCGCAACTGTGTCTGCGCGTGTGTGTGAGTGTGTGTGTGTGTGTGTGCGTGGGACGTTGTTGTTTGGAGGTAAACGTTATTCGCAGGAACAGAGACGTCATCATCATCATCATCAGAGAACGGTGTAATTTATATAAAAAGAAAGAACTTTTCTACATGGACTCACTTTTCATTCACGACGATTTTTTATGAGTTACGCTGGAAAAACGACCCAGGAACGACAAGACTGTAACCAGAGGATTTTCACACGACTCCATTTGGATTTCGCTGTCTTTCAAAAAGTGGAGCAATTTTCCACCTAACAAAAGAATCACTTCATAAAATCCCCGCCAGTTTAAGTCTACGACGTCTTTAAGAACACGTTCACGTCTTTATCTCACAGATTTTTCCAACAGGAAACTGAAGTTTGTAAACCACTCACTCTCCCACACCAAACCCCAATCAGAGATTTTAGCTTGCAGGGACACAGGAACTGCTGGTCTACCGCTGCCTCGTGTGGGCACTTTTTGTCACTGAGGTCTGAACAAAGGATTTCAAAAGCCGAATTGACAAAATAAGACATTTGAACTTAGTGATGGAGGCAGCAGTGGATCAACAACTCCTGTGTGCTGTGATGTTAAATTGTTGATTTTCTCTATGGAGTTTGGTGTGGGAGAGATATTTCAGAATTTCCACTTAAATCTCAGAATTAAGACTTTTTTCCCCTGAATTCCAACTTTAATTTCAGAATTCTGGCTTATTATTATTTTATTTCCATAAATGTACACACATGACCCTCGTCCTTCAAACATCTCAAACTTTGTTTACCACTGGTGGAAAAGTCGGGCGTGGGAGATTGAGCGTTTTACTAAGTGACGCAGACTTCATTTTCCAGTTCCAGCAAAAGTAAGTCTCTAATCTTAAATTGTGTTAGATTTAAGCAGGTGTGGATTTAAAGTGAGTCAAAAAACCTGACGTCTCCTTTAAACCGCAAGAACCAAGATGTGAAGTCTGTTAGATTTCATCGATGCTAATGTTTAGGGGAGAAAAAAAAGCATATTTATTTGTTTAAAATATTTTTTGAAAAATTGAAATAGAATTTTCTGAACCGTATTGTGAAAATCTCTGCTTGTGTCCTCGTTTCCTGTCCTTGCAGGAAGTGTTTGGTTTGTGGAAGCTGCTAAAAAAACAAAAACACCCCCACAGTTTCCTTCAGTTGTCCTCTCTTAAAGGAACATTCGCAGTATTTATCGGACCTTCCCGACACGTGGGAGCTTCAGTTAGTCCTCTCCCCGCCCGTTGATCCACTCTGGACCGTTTGTGTCTCGTGTCTCCAGACGCTCGTCGTTCTCGTCGGGGTATTTGAAAAACCTGTAATATAACTGTAACATATTTCCACAAAAAAGAAAGAAAAACCAAAACTTACTCACAGACTTGTGTCATTATTTTCTTCTTGTTGTTTTTTTCTCTGCTGTTTTTTTTCCCTGCAGGTTTTTCCTTATGTAGCTGCTGAAGTTGGACACTAGAGGGCAGCAGCGGCGGCAGCAGCATGGAACCACATGTTGCACGGTTTGATTTTCATTAGCTGGGGGCAGAACATCCATGTTAATGTGAAGCGGTGTTTCACTGTCTTCTCTCACTTGAGGATTTTTTAATATATAAATATTTTTGTCAGTCATCATCTAACCGCTTTATCCTCCACCAGAGGGTCACGGGGGGTGCTGTGCCAATCTCAGCTACATCAGGCGATAGGCGGGGTACACCCTGGACAGTTCGCCAGTCCATCGCAGGGCCACACACAGCTAGAGACAAACAACCATTCAGTCTCACACTCACTCCTATGGTCAATTTAGAGTGTCCAATTTACCTAATCCCCACATTGCATGTTTTTGGACTGTGGGAGGAAGCCGGAGAACCCGGAGAGAACCCACGCCCACACGGGGAGAACATGCAAACTCCTTGCAGAAAGGCCCTTGTTTCAACCGGGGCTCGAACCCGGGTCTTCTCGCTGCAAGGCGAGAGTGCTAACCACTACATCACTGTGTGGCCCACATATTTTTGTTTGAAAACAAAATAAAAAAACTGGATTTTGTGAATTCTCACTTAATCTGAGATTTCTGAGTTATTTCAGTTGAATTCTGTGATTAAAGTCAAGAATCTGGAAAAAGTTGTCTCGGATTCTGATTTAAATCTTAGGTTTGTGACTTTTTCTCAGTCTCAGAATTCTGGCTTCATTTTATCTTGCTTTTTAGTTTCAAGATTGAAAATTCTGACTTAAATCTCAGAATTTAGACTTTTTTCCCCAGAATTTCAACTTCAATCTCAAGATTTTAGAGTTCTGGTTTATTATTATAATTTTGTTTCCATAAACGTACACATGACTCTCGTCCTCTTCCATAGGTTTCAAACGTCTCAGACTTTGTTTACTAGCTGTTAACTTTGTTTATTTGTTGTTTCTCATATTTAATTTGCAGAAACAGTGGTTGTTTGATGTGAATGATAAAGAGAGAAAATCAGGACGTTTAGTTGAACATTGCCTTTATTTCACATATTTACACAAACTCATATTTACATTCACATTGTTTAGTTAAAAAAAATAAAACTTTATTTTGTTTTTGTTGATTTTGTTCGTACTCGACTCGTGTGCAGATTCTTCTTCAGGTTGTGACGACAAAGTCGGCCGCAGGTTGACGGACGGACGGATGGACGGACACATAGACGCGGCTGAATTAAAGGTAAAATCCGCTCATTTTTCTTTTTCATGTGGATTTGATGCAGCGTTTGTTTTTAAAAAGAGAAACTTGAATATAAACATTCACAACATTAGAGGAATGACTTTTAAAATTTCATCCTTACTTGAAGGCCACCGTAGTTCCAGACAATCTGCAGTCTCACCACCAGATGTCACTAACTAATTCTTGCTCCCTGGAACATTTTTTATTAACAAACATAAATAAAAAGTTTGATAAAAGATCGAATTCAACTTAAATCTCATAATTCTGACTTAAGTCTTAGGATCATAGCTTATACATTTTTATTTAGATTTTTTAGTTTCAAGTTACAATTCTGAGATTGAAAATTCTGATTTGAATCTCAGAAACCTGACTTTTTTCCCCCAAATTTCGACTTAAATCTGAGAATTCTGACTTTTTTCACTAATTCTTAATTTTTTATAAACAAACATAAATAAAAAGTTAGTTTAAAGCTGTTGTAAACCTGCACACACACACACACACACACAGATCCATGATGATGGTGTGAATACGACCATATGTTCAGTTCACATATTGCTCACATGTGTACGTTTCAAACGTGAGAAATGAACGTGTTAAGTCGAATCTTGCCGGGAACAAAAAAGTTGATCCATCTCTGACGCTTTAAAGAGCAGAGACTCGTGAGTGATGAGCACTCAGTGGATTAAAGCCTCCGGCTGCCACAGACGTGAGGGGAGAGCAGTCCATTTATATGGTGTGGGCCACGTTTGAAAGTGTTTTTTTTAGTGTGGTTTTATGAGGCTTGCTCTCAGCGAGGACACAAGAAAAATACTGATTTTAGCCACTTTATGAAAGACTCTACTAATAAAATCTACAACAGTTTGAGTCTACGATGTCTTTAAGATGTCTTTATCTCACTGTTAGACAGACCTTTTCCAACAGGAAACTGAAGTTTGTAAACCACTCACTCTCCCACACCAAACCCCATAGAGAAAATCAGTGATTTTAACATCACACATACAGGAGTTGTTGATCCACTGCTGCCTCCATCACTAGGTTACAATGTCTTATTTTGTCAATTCTGCAATTGAAATCCTTTGTTCAGATTTACCTCAGTGACACAAAGTGACAACACGAGGCAGCAGTAGACCAGCAAATCACTGATTGGGGTTTGGTGTGGGAGAGTGAGTGGTTTATAAACTTAATTTTCAGTACAAACACATGTCTTTGGTTAAGTGGCTAAAATCTTTTCTCTCCTGCACCAAACCCCATAGAGAAAATCAGTGATTTAAGCTTGTGGGGGACACAGGAGCTGCTGGTCTACTGCCGACTTGTGTGGTCACTTTGTGTCACTGAAGTGAATCAAAACGCAGGATTTTTAATGCACATTTGAACTTAGTGATGGAGGCAGCAGTGGATCAACAACCCCTGTGTGCTGTGATGTTAAAATCACTGATTTTCTCCATGGGCTTTGGTGTGGGAAGAGAAACCTGCAGTTTCGTGTAAAAGTCTGTCTAACAGTGAGATAAAGACATGAACAGTTTTTCCTTGTAAAAACAAACTGATCCATGACTTTAAAAACATAATTTAAAGACTTATTTGTCTCGTGCTTGTGCTGAAATATTTCATATGTATATAAAAAGTGTTTGAGTTGAAGCCTCCACCGTGTGATTAGAACTTCTCCTCCACCGACAAAAAAACAGTGTCGCGATTCCAGAACCAACCTGCGATCTTTCACTTTCTCCCGTTACAAGTGCAGTCAGAGAGGAAGTCTGTGAAAGTCGTCAGATTCTCTAACTGATGAGAAAAGCACCGAAGAAGCTGCTCTTCTCGTCCGTGTCCACGGCCGACGCATTGGTCACTGTGACAAACAGGTGGTCGCCGGCATTGAGCGGGAACAGCCCCCCCTGGTGGGCGGAGTGCAGAGAGAACTGGGAGCCCCGGGACCAGCAGGAGGTCCGGCTGGTCTTCATCAGCAGGATGGGAACCGGGTATGAGGTCACCTACAGAGACCAGGACAGAACGTGAGTGAGATTCTTCTGAATAATATGAATAATCCATATTATTATTACTTTTATTGTAAGAATTATACATGCACATATAAAAATGACTGTTTATGCAAAAAAAGCATTAAAATAGTCATTTAATAGTAATAATACTAAAACCCTAACCAAGATAAATCTGAATATTATATTTAAAAATGACACATTTTTGTTCTCAGAAACTTTTGCTCAATCACCAAAACTTAACTTAGTGCAACTTCATTTGTCTTAAAACCAAAAGATGACTAATGTGTATAAAGGTTTTTGATAATTCCTTTAAATTATCATATTTTTGTAAGTATTTTGTAGTTAAAAATGCACCCTAGTGGACATTTTATGTCATAACAGCAATAATAAACAGTTTGAGTCATTTTGAAAGTCTTGTACTATTTATATTACATTTTTCTATTGATTTCCCTCCAAATAAATATAAATTACTATAAAACTATAAAAAACAATTTTCCCTCCACTTTTCTGTAAAAAAAAACATTTTTTTTTTTCAAATAAACCGGTTCATCGAATAAACGTCAGTTATTGTGTTCGTCAAAGTTAGGATTTAAAATAGATTTTAACATCTGCAGAGCAAATTTAAATTACATTAATTCACATCACATTAATCTTAATCACATTAATGATTCAATGCGTCACAAATTAAGGACTGCAGTTAGTTTTATTTTTTTTATTTTAAACCTTTAGTTAATTAGAAAAAGTATTTTTTCCTTACAATTTGCTGTAAAAAAAAGTTATTTCATTTATAAAACAACCACAAAAAACATTCTTTTGCATATTTTGTCATTAAAAATGGGCTTGTGAGTGCACCCTAGTGGACGACTTATGTAATAACAACAACACTGGAGAGTTGGAGAATCCACACAGTTTTGTTTGTTCTATTTTATTTATGTTCCTTTCTTTTTATTTAAAGTCAGTGGAAAAACACATTTACAAAAAGCTGTTTCATTTATTCATAAAACTGTAATAATAATAATATAACAATAATAATAATAATAATAAAACAGAGAGTCCCACCTTCTTGTAGACATATTGCAGCAGCGGCCTCCCTCTGTCCTGCGCCTCCTCCCCGCCCCCGTCCTCCTCCTCCTCCTGGTCGCTGTCGAGCGCGTGCGTGTGTCTGAAATACGTCTGCGCGTAAACATAGTAAAGTCCCGGCTGCGGGACGACCAGCTCGCCGTCCAGCAGCTGCACGTCCTGCAGAAAGGCCAGCCCCTTCTGTCCCTCCCACCACGAGATCTTCTGACCCTGGATGCGACGCCCGGCCAACACTGAAACAGAGAAATCATTCACACTGAACCATTTTCCAGGTTTAATTTTTAACATTTTCAGAAATTTTATGAACACAATTAATGGAAAAATAATCAGTAGTTGCAGTTCTAGTGAATTTAATGTAAAAATAAAACTTCTAGTCAAATATTAATATTTATGCAAATTGTTCTAGTTTTTGTGGCGAATGAACAAAGACATTTTTCAAGAGTACGTGTAAAAATTCACTTTTTTGTGTCTTTTATAAATTAAATTAAATAAAAGGTTAAAGTGCAAGTTTGCAGTGAAAAAGCTGAACATTTTAACTTATTTCTTAATTACGTTGTCATAGGTTCATTATATAGATAAGAAATTAAAACATTTTGACAGAAAATAGTTGTTGATATGTATTTTCACTGACTGAAATAAAAGTGAATCAAAACAGTAGTTTTAGTTTTTAGGTTTAGGTTTATAAGATAATTACAATTATTAAAGATTAAAAATGCTTCATATAATAATCAAGATATTTATAACTAAAGCATTTTCCATTGTTTTGAGGTGATATATTTCTTTCTTCCTCATTTAAAAACCCATTTTTATTCATATTTATTGTTATTTTTGTCTGTTTTTCTTCGTCAGGTTAAAAAACAAAATCACAGAATTTATTTATTCATTTATTTGTTTAGTTTTGTTGTTTGTTTGTTTTTTAACTCACCTCCTCCCTCGCGCGCCGGATTGGGCAGGAAGCTCCCGGTGACGTGGGCGCCCACTTTGGGGCGAGGCGAAGCACTGTCCTCCATCACAAGTGAGGGCAACACACGAGACACTTCACCTGTGACAAAAAACACGTGAGAAACATTTAATGATCACACCAAACACCAGAACATCAACTCATCATTGATTATTGATGGATTTCTGTCATTGTTTGGTTTGATTTTATTCTCATTTGTTTACATTTGGACAATAAAATACAAATAAAATGTGCTAAATCAAGAAGAAATTATTTTTGGGGACAATATATTGTCTTTATTGGTTTTTAACATCTGATAAAAACATAATAATATGACAAATAAAAGAAAAAATAGCTCAACTTAAACATTTATTTTATTTTTATTCCATGCCTTAAATATTTCTTACATAACTTATCACACTGTCATAAAACTACACTTTGTCAAATAAATGACAATAAATTTGGAGGAAAAATTCACAATTTTCACGTTTCTGGGAACAAAAATTAGAAATTTTATATTAAGAAAGTAAGAATCTGATGTTTGATTAAATAATAAACATGATTCATTTGTTTTTTGTTCTCACCTCTCACCGCTGACGAGATCTGCCGCTGGTAACGTTGAGACAGAGACTGAAGACACAACAAATGTGGACACTGTTCATTTCAGAAACATTGTAAATGTATACTGTTATGTAATCGTCATTCTAAACTTAAATCTCACTGTGAGACAGACTTTTCCAACAGGAAACTATAGTTTGTAAACCACTCACTCTCCCACACAAAACCCCATAGAGAAAATCATCGATTTTAACATCACAACACACAGGAGCTGCTGGTCGACTGCTGCCTCGTGTGGTCACTTTGTGTCACTGAGGTAAATCTGAACAAAGGATTTAAAATGCCAAATTGACAAAATAAGACATTAGAACTTAGTTATGGAGGCAGCAGTGGATCAACAACTCCTGTGTGCTGTGATTAAAGCATTAAAATCACTGATTTTCTCTATGGGGTTTGGTGTGGGAGAGTGAGTGGTTTACAAACTTCAGTTTCCTGATGTTTGGACGCGTTCCTGAAGTTGTTTGCTGTGACTCTACGTGAGAACTCACTCTGCTGTGACTTCACTTCATAGTCAGATCTCAGAATAATGTGAGAACACGACAGGAGGAGAGAAAAAAGAGTCTAATCCAGTGTTTTGATGTTGAATTTGTTTTCAGACTTTGTTGTATCGAGTACGGCTGTTTATGTCTCCAAGAAGACAAATGTGTGTGTGTGTGTGTGTGTGTGTGTGTGTGTGTCAATATCATTAATCTGCTGAGTCACACGATAAAACAACTGTTGTTGTTACAGAAAACAGCAAAGTCAGCGGAGGAGGAAGACGAACAGGAGACGAGAATGAAAACAAACGCAGCGAGTACTCTGTGTGTGTGTGTGTGTGTGTGTGTGTGAGCAGGTGAATGCATTCCTGCGCTGATTAAACTGCTCAGAATCACATCGGATCATGAAGGAGCTCATTGTGTGTTAGCTGACACTGATGTGGATCATTTCATTTCACTCTTCTCCTGAGACTCCCAGGAACAGGAAGTGCCTCATAACCATAATAGTTAGAACAATAATAATGATACTGACTTTATTATTATTATTAGCGAGGATTCTGTCCACTCGCATGTCCTCAGACGTCAGACTCACGTCCTCGCACTGGTGTTTCATTTAAAGTCTTTAAAGATATTAAATGACAAAGTCTGGCCTTCATTTTCCTGCAGAAAAGTGTGAAGTTTCACAGGAAAAATATCAGTACATTCAAAAATGAATATTGGAAACATGTTTAAGATTGTCCGAAAGAAAACACCCCCACCGGTCACATGACACGGCGTTATCGCTCGAGTATGTTTACAAACTGAGACGATGATTAAGTTAAAAAGAAACAACAGATGTGAAAAAATCAGCGTGATTATGTCACTGAAAATTTATAATATCCATAAAAACGGCTTTGTAGTTTAGTGTGTGTGTGTGGGTCTGCAGTGGGTGGGGGATTTCAGGTTTTGATGAAGCACAGACTCCGAGAGAAAACTGAGCTTTAACAGCCGAGCCAAATAATCACTGAGTCATTAAATCCCATCAAAAAAAACACTGATTTAATCCGTGAAGCACGTCGTTATCTTCAGCTAGACAGAAAAAAAACAAAAATCTCATAACTGCTTCTAAAAAACTGCTCCACTAACCTCAAATAACTGCTTCTGGTCCCCAAGGAGCAACGATTAAACATTAATAAACTCAGGAATCAACGTTTACGCCAACAATACGACTGCGGCCGGCCGCTTGGTGGGAACGTTAGAAGTCCAGAAAACTCTCCCAGATAGCGTTAGCCAAACAAAACCTGTTTTTACGCAAATGCTTCGTGAAATAAATCACGCTTTTACACATTTAACTCAATCTGAGCTCCAAGCCATGGAAGCTATTGATAGTAACCTCCAGCACCAAGCATCGGACCCATCCACTGCGATTCACGTGATATGTGTGAGTCCGACCACCAGGGGCCAGAGCATCATCGCTTTAGCAACATTAGCAACTATTGCTACATGGTTAGACACTACAAACACGGCTCTGCTTTTATATAATATCCAACCACAAAACAAATGTAAACAGCTACAGTTTCTTCACCCCGTCCAAACAATAACGGAGACTGTAGAGTTTTTAAATGTAGATTTGGTGGGAGGCTTTAAAATGTTGGGGTGCGGTGAACAACAGGCGAATCTAAAGCAAAGCAAACACATCCTCTCTCCTTTCCATCAGATGAGATTAATTAATCACAGTTTTCATGTTTCACGCAGACTCATCCTCACTGACAGCAGCAGCAGCAGCAGCTTCCTGTGTGTGAGACGAGTCCACTCTCTGTGAAGTGTTTCATGGTCTGTTTCACCCAGTGTTACTCCGCAGCTTTCAGTTTCACCGCTCTTCACCTGTGGAACGGGTTTTCTGAATACCTGACGTCTGCCAACACTTTCAACTCTGATTGTTTGATGATAGATTACTGAACATACCCAACCTCTGCTCCTTTTGTTTTTGTATGAGGTACTGACACACTTAAAAAAGATTCACCTCATGAAATCTACTTCAGATTAAGTTCAGATGTCTTTAAGAACATGTTTGCGTCTTTATCTCAATGTTGGACAGACTTTTCTTACAGGAAACTGCAGTTAGTAAACCACTCACTCTCCCACACCAAACCCCATAGAGAAAATCAGTGATTTTAACATCACAGCACACAGGAGTTTTGATCCACTGCTGCCTCTGTCACTAAGTTCATGTGTATTATTTTGTAAATTTGGCATTTTAAATCCTTTGTTCAGATTTACCTCAGTGACACAAAGTGACCACACGAGGCAGCAGTAGACCAGCATCTCCTGTGTGCTGTGATGTTAAAATCACTGATTTTCTCTATGGGGTTTGTTGTGGGAGAGTGAGTGGTTTACAAACTCTGTCTCACAGTGGAATAAAGACGTGAACCTCTTCTTAAGATATCATAGACTTAATCAGAAGTAGATTTTATGAGAATAATCATTTTTTAAGTGGATCATTTTTTTCTTTTTTTCTTGCCTCTGTGTGACGTGACATGTTCCAGTTAGTTTTAAAGGTCAAAAGGTCACGTTAGGGTGCTAACTGTTGCTTCTCGTTACCTTCTCGATGAGCAGGTGTAGCTGCTGTGTGACCTGCCAACACGGATCTCCTCTCACGGCGGTGATGCTCTGCAGGTCAGCGCCCGTCAAACAGGAAACGCTGCTCCTGGCAAACGTCTCCTTCATCTGCACAGAGACAAAAAGGTCAAAGAGACATCAGCCGACGGTGACCTCGCTGATTTAACGTCCTCTCAAAAGACTCCCGCAGCCTCATGGAGGTAATTTTTACTGTCCCCTTTTTTCCCTTTAAAGTAAATTCCCTTTTCATTTTAAGTTGAAACCCAGACAAGAAATGTCTGCAAATGACCTTTTATCACATGTTTCTCCGCACAGTGACATTTCTGCCACTAGAGGTCTCTCTTTCAATACGATAACAAAATATTGAGTTTGGGATCTCTGTTTGTTGTCCCGTTGGTTCTCCTGTGTGTGAAGAAGAAGAATAAGTTTGTAAAATAAGTTTGTAATAAGTTTGTAAAATAAAATTTGTAAAATATTATTTACAAAAAATGAACCATGACATACAGGCGTTTCATCCGAAGTTCGACCTGGAAATGATTGGAAGTAAAGACATTGGCGCTCCGCTAACTTGAATAGAAATAAGAATTTCTCTTGGTTTTCAACAATAAATGTTTGCGTTTTTCTTCCACTCAAAGCTGCTTTACACTGCAGTGTTGTCATTCACCCATTCATCTATCACACATCTTTCATACCCATTCACACTATCTGGAGCAATGTAGCAGAGCACGTATAGAATCAGGAATCGAACACACAACCTCCCCGTTAAAAGACAACTTGCTCCACCACTTATCCACCACGTCGTCTTTCCAAAGAGAGTCATAGACATTTAGGCTGATGTGAGTATCCGGGCTGAGCCGATACCAGGCTCCGTATCGGTCAAAAATGGAGATTTGACAGAGACAAACGTAAAATCGATATAATCTGAATAACTGTTACGTTGTTTGAGCTAACCATGTAACAGCCAAGTCATTTCCTTCATTAATAATCTTAATTGATTTCAAGATTGTATCAGACTGCTATTGGTATAAGAATAATGGTACATATCGTATCTTTAAATGTAAATTCCCAGTTTTCACTTTACTGTGAAAATGAACGTCGGTAAAATCCAAAGCCGCTGAGTCGACACAAAGTCTGTGTTTGTGTTTCACTTCTGTGAAAATCACGACTCGTGTGGATTAATGATTCCTGTAAACACACACACCTTGATAAACACACATAATGACAGCTGCTCTTCACTTCCTTGTCTCATGTCAGAGGACAAAAAAAAAACCTGTAATATTTTGTTCATTTTCCTGCATCAACATGATCAATCTGCACCTTTCTTGATTGCATTATCAATGCAGAAAGTTATTATTAATTTGAAATGTAACTTTTAAGACCAAGTTCTACTGCAATATCACTTTATTCACTGCTAATGTAACAAAGGTTACATGTATGTTGATATAATATAAATATATTGCACAAACACAATATAATCTACCTAATATTTCTGTTTTTAAAAGTTCATTTCACTCAAAAAAAATACAACTTAAAGCGTTAAAACTTTCACTCAAGAGCAAAAATCCTCACGTTTATTATCGATAAAGACTCGCGGTGAGGATATGAAACGAAACGTGGACTCGTTTGTGTTTTTCGGCGCTGCCTCTGCTCGGAATCTGTCAGCAATCACTTTAACTACAAAGTCCGTGTTCATGACAGTGATGCGTTCAAGGTCGGTTCACGCTGCGTTTCATGTGCGTGCGTGCGGCTAAAAAGCAGCGCCGCGCAGCACCATGCGTAAAAGCCTCCGCCGCCCGCGCGTCACCGCCGCTCAACTTGTGCGTTTCTCTTACCGAATTGAGAGCCGTTGTGAAGTGCAGCACGGTGATGGTGACGACCACAGTCTGCAGCAGAACCGCCAGCAGCAGCAGGAGCCCGAGCCTCGGACCGGAGCCCGTCATAGCGACAGAGCGCCGTCCCGTCTCCAGCCTCCAGCCCCGAACCCGAACCCGGACTTCCAGACCGAGAACAATGGCAGGAGCTGCTCCTTCACTTCTTACCCTCCCAATCCCTGCTCACAGGAGGAGGAGGAGGAGGGGGCGGGGCCGACCTGAAGAACAAGAGCCTTTTTTTTGTTTTTGAACTTCTCCTGCTGAGATGATTGTTTCATATTCACGCTGCAAAAACACAGATTAGCTTCTATAGCTCATTGTGAAGGTTCATATCACAGCTGTGGATCTGAGAACAACACCGTTCACATCACCAGCAACATCAGCTGCACCACCTCGAACACAGAGTTTAAAAATAAGACTCATACATACCCGAGGGCTAACCCTAACCCGCCATAATAAATAAGCAAAATTAAAAATGTGATGAAAAAAGTCCACAAAACCGCCTTTAATCCTCGCTATTAATCATATATGTAATAGGGAAACTATAATAGTAGTATGTCATCGGATATCGCAAACACACAAATATGGACTAAAACAGTAGCTAAATAAGCTATCATGGACTAAAACAGTAGCTAAATAAACTATCATACAAGTGAATGAGGGCCACCCTCTACAGCCATGTAGAGGGTGGCCCTCCTTATGTATATTTTTTGGCCCTCATTATGTATTTTACACAGATTAATTAACGTTAAATTCACAACAGACAAAATGTACATATGCGATATATTGATAAATATATTTGTATGTTTTTCTACTATAGAATAATTTAATTTAACGTTAATAAAAGCCATTTTTATAGTTATAGCTAAGTTATTCTCAAAAAATGCAATAGACTTTAAAAAAAAGTGTGGACAAAAATGTCTTAAAGGTGATGTGTGTAAAATTTACATGAGAGGATTTGTAGAAATTTAATCATTTATAGTATAAGTATGTTTGTATGAGTGTATAAAATAAAATAAAATAAAATAGTTTTCGTAGTTTAAGAATAAGGCTTTTTATTTGTACTGTAGATAAGGGTCTTTCTTTACAGAGGCAGCCAACTTGAGATGCCATGTTTCTACAGTCTTTGTAAACCACTCACTCTCCCACACCTAACCCCATAGAGAAAATCAGTGTTTTTAACATCACAGCACACAGTTGATGAGTTGTTGATCCACTGCTGCCTCCATCACAAAGTTCAAAGTCTTTACACAAGTCTTTATTGTGTCAATTTGGTATTTAAAATCCTTTGTTCAGATTTACCTCAGTGACACAAAGTGACCACATGAGGCAGCAGTAGAGCAGCAGCTCCTGTGTCCCTGCGAGCTAAAAACTGATTTTCTCTATGGGGTTTGGTGTGGGAGAGTGAGTGGTTTACAAACTTCAGTTTCCTGTTGGAAAAGTCTGTCTAACGCTGTGTCAAACTCATTCTGAAGACATCATAGACTTAAACTGGCATCAATTTTATGGTGTGAGTCTTTTGGTAAGTGGCTAAACGTGACTCCAGGCTTCATTAGTCGTGTTGATAATGTGTTAATTCCTTGTGTGACCACATTTTAAATCTTATTTTTAACCTCAGATTCACCTGCGTCAAATGAAGTTATCTATGTTCTATCACCGGGCGGCAGCTCCCCGATTCAGGTGAAACGTCTAAAGGGTTTTTTTAAGGGGAGAAACATAAATTAAGCTCCTTCTTCAAAGGCTCTTTTATGCCACTGCCACATGTGGTCAAGATGTCAGGATGTTTAAAACCTTCACTGATGCTCCAGACATTTATTTACACACTTTTGTCTGTTTTGGCTCCAGGTCTCATCATCATCATCATCGTTGTCGTCGTCTAGTCATCGTCGTTGTCGCTGTCGTTGTACTGCGGGCGTTCATCAGCTGTCTGAGCTGAGGTGAGTAAGAAAATATGCTTTCATGGACAGTGGAAGTGGCTTATTAGAAAATCATTTGTCTCAAAACCACCAGCAGTGATTGAAGACGTCAGGAAAAAACATCTGTGAGGAGAAAAAGAGAGAGGGAACTTGTTATCGAGTGTCCGTCCTTACAAGGACGTTTTGTCCCGGCTCTCTGTCGGAAAGTAAACGTCCACATTGTTTCACAGAGTTGATCTTTAACTGTGAATAGAAAAGAAAAGAAGAGGGCGAGAAGCTGCCATTTACATCACTGATAAGGGAAGAAAAAAGGAATTTGATGACGTGGATGAAAGTAACAAAAGATCGTCATGACAACCAAGTTTTCAACACGATGTGCGAACTTTGCCAACTTCCTGTCAAAAAAGCGTGTCACTTACTGTTGAACAAAATAACCGTAGTTTGAATTTCATTTCATTTTTCTTTTTATCTGTATACATATATATATATATATATATATATATATATATATATATGTATATGTATATATGTATGTAAGTAAAACAGGGTGATTGCAGTTCATGTGAATAATCATTACAGTTATTGCGATAAAATATCACTTATTTACATTATTGTATATGTAAAAATCTTACGTATAAACTAAATATTTAATACATACATAAAATCCCCCCAAAAAGGAAGAAGATTACATTAAATTACCGCAGCTGATCACCGGGTCACGATCCGATAAAATCACGATATTTAAGTCACAATACGATATAATCACATTACATTACGTCATTTAGCAGACGCTTTTGTTCAAAGCAACTTACAAGGGAATTGAGTACAACCTGCCAGGGGTGGAGTTGAACTTGTGACCATGATGTCTCTGCACACAGGGGTACCGGTCTTAACCACTGAGCTACCCCAACCCCGTGATAATTAAGTCATGATGCAATATAATCACGATATTTACGTCATGATATTATCACGATATCACGATATTCAAGTCACAATACGATATTATCACTATATTTAGGTCACAATATCTTCGCAATATTCAAGTCAAGATACGATATAATCGCGACATTTAATTCACAATATTGTCACTTTATTTAAGTCTTGATATTATTGCGATATGTAATTCACAATGTTATCACTTTATTAAAGTCACGATATTATCACGATTTTTAAGTTACAAATTAGCACAAAATCACAAATCAGATTGGATATTGGATATTTTTGGATATCAGCACTGAGCTACAGTTGTTCTCAGCAGGTGTTGATACATTGTTGCCAGTGTGGACCTGAAACACGTTGTTTTTTTCCTGAACTTGTTGAAACCTGTTCAAACCGTGAACTTTAAAAGCAGAAAAGGGAGGATTTTCTTTTTTTTCTTTTTTTTTTGACATTTTGAGGTTTTGGACAGAGCGTTTCCCCTGCGGTGTGAAGCTCGGTGTCGTAAAAACCCATCCTTTTTTCTTCTTCTTTTTTTCGTGTTATTATCCGTGTATTGTTGTGCAGTTTTAGACTAAGCCTATAAATGGATCCTGGGCTTGTTTGGCTCGTTCCTGCATCTGCAACATCTGGCCTCAATCTGGCTCCTACGCCCCAGAAAACCCCCCGGGACACACACACACACACACACTCACTCTGCTGAGGTTTCACTGGGCTGCAGTGGCGGCGTGTCTTCGGGGGCTGCGGGGGGTAAACGCTCGGTGAGCGCGGTGGAGCTGAGGATATGTGAGACGTTCTCACATTTCACAAGTTAGACCTGATTTTTCTTTCTGACCTTCACTGACTTCACGTGAACTCCCTGAAGATCTCAAGCACAACTGTTGCATGTTTCACCTCAACCTTGACCCAGAACAGGATTTTAATCTGTCCACCGCCCCCCCCGACCAGTCGTTTGTCCGGGGATCAGATTTTAATCCCGTGTAAAAAGGATTTCAGGCCCCACAGTGCGTTCTCCACAGGCTCAAACACACTAACACACTCCCTGTGAGTCTTGCTCCTGAACCTCAGCCAACTTTTGACAGCGATACGAGGATGACTCCCCTGCAGAGTCCGCTCCCCCCTCGCTGTCTCTCAGCTTCTTTGTCCTTGTTACCTTCACTCACGTCTCTCAATCTCAGGCGAAACGCTCATTCCGTTCACTTTCATTTGTAAAACCTTTGTTTAATTCAGCTCAGTCTGCTGTTTTCTCAGCACACTGAGTTAGTTTGTGTCACAGAAGGAAAATCAACACGTGTAAATCACCAGATTAATCACAGAGACTCTGGAATAACAACGTTATCAGGAACATCTGGACCCGGAGCCAAAATGTCCGCTGTGAAATATGACGTGACTTTGTCCCCGATTCTAAACGTTTCACTTGTCCAGCCAATGAGGGACTTTAATAAAAAACTATTGCGACACTGAGGTCAGTTTTTCTCAAAAATAACAGAAAAACCTCAAAAGCATCAAAATAAAGTGGTTGAAAGACAATAGATTTTGTGATTTAGCATCAAAAAAATAAGCCGATGATTGTTGAAAAAGTACAAATATTTTCATTTTCCCTGGAACTGATATTGACAGGAATTTTATTGCAACATATGTTGTTAGTGAATTATAGCTCTGAAAATGTCCACTGTAAGAAAAATGTCCCGTTGTTTTTTGTTGTTGTCCCTGATTCCAAACGACTGAACAGTGTGATAAAATATGGGTTTCACAAAATGATCCCGATATTTAAGTCGTGATACGATATTAGCACGATATTTAAGTGACAATATCATCCAGATAAGTTATGATATTATCACAATATTTAAGTGACAATATTGTCCAGATATTTAAGTTATGATGTTATCACGATATTTAAGTCACAATATATTCACGATATTTAAGTCATGATACGATATTATGCTGATATTTAAGTCATGATACGATATTATCACGATATTTAATTCACAAAATGATCCCAATATTTAAGTCATGGTACAATATTATCACAATATTTAATTCACAATACCATCCAAATATTTAAATCATGATACGATATTTTAACAATATTAAATTCACAATATTTTCACAATATTTAAGTCACAATAGTTTCACGATATTACAGTCACAATACGATATAATCACGATATTTAAGTCACATAAAGATATTGTCACAATATTTAAGTCACGTTACGATATTATCACAATGTTCAAGTCATGATATGATATAATCACAATATTTAATTCACGATATTTAAGTCATGATATAATATAATAATGGTAGTTAAGTCACAATACAATATTATCCTGATAATTAAGTCAGGATTTGATAACACGATATTTAAGTCATGATATAATCACAATATTTAAGTTAGGGTAAGATATTATCACAATATTTTAGTCAATATTATTAGATTATTACATTTCTAAAAAGAAGAAAAAACCTGAGTAAAATGACATAAATTATATATATATGTTGTTATTGAATTATATGTAACACAACATTATCAGGAATCTGGTCCAGATTTTCCTGATTAATCTGGAGCCAAAATGGCCGCTGTGTCAAATAGGTATTGTCATACATCCCCGTAATTGACGCAAGCCTCAATCCCAGAATAATCAATGCTGATAAAGTCAATACAACTGTGATTATGTGAAAGAACCAGATATTATAAAATTCTAGCATGACCTCGTGCTGCTCTGTTCACTATAAAAACACAGTTTGACTGTCGTGCTCTAATTATTCCAAATGTTCCCGTTATAGTTTTGGCTCAGGAATCAGAAACACAGCACAACAGGAGGCCAGAAATAGAAACGTTATTTCAATGTAAGTATTTGAAAACAAGGACAGAATTTTCTTCTCCGGTGCCAGAGGTTTGTGCTCGGAGCCAAAAAAAATGAGTTTTTCTCTGAATCACAGTCAGGAAACATAGACACTGAGTGGTTTGTGTTTATAGTTTAACTGTAAAGAAACCACGTTTATATGCTTCTTTTTTTTAAAAGTGTTAATAATTCTGATTAGGTTTGAGTTATTTAAAACATTTGTTTATGTTATGCACAAGAAACTGAAGCTTGTAAAACCACTCACTCTCCCACACCAAAGCCCATAGAGAAAATCAGTGATTTTAACATCACAGCACACAGGAGTTGTTGATCCACTGCTGCCTCCATCACAAACTTCAAATGTCTTATTTTGTCAATTCGGCATTTTAAAATCCTTTGTTCACATTTACTTCACTGACACAAAGTGACCACACGAGGCAGCAGTAGACCAGCAGCTCCTGTGTGCTGTGATGTTAAAATCATTGATTTTCTCTATGGGGTTTGGTGTGGGAGAATGAGTGGTTTACAAACTTCAGTTTCCTGAAGACGTGAACATGTTCTTAAAATATCATAGACTTAACCTGACGTAGATTTTATCAGGTGAATGAGTCTCATTGTCCCAAGCTGAAGGTGTCAATACATACCTCCTACAAATACCGGAAATGTCCCTTTAATAAATCCCAAAGATAAGCGTGAACCATTGCTGTGTTTGCTTCATTTAGATTAGATTAACTGTGTAGACACTCAAACTATTTCTGATGTTTGTAGAACAATATTAACTTTAAATTAGCACAACAGTAAAAACGAATATGTTCAAAGTCTAAGTTTACCCCTGTCACACATACACACACGCACGCACACACACTGCGAGAACACAGAGGAGGGGAAAGTCGCTGGAAACCAGAGAACTGACCAATGAGCTGAAAGAAACTTTTGGGGACTTTCCAACGTTTCCTAACTTTTTTTGGCTCCTCTCACTGTGTGTGTGTGTGTGTGTGTGTGTGTGTGTGTGTGTGTGTGTGTGTGTTTGACACAGTGTTGAAGTCTGAGGCTTCTCTCTCTCTCACTCTCCTCTCTCTCTGTCTCTCTCTCTCTCTCTCTGTCTCTCTCTCTCTCTCTCTCTCTCTCTCTCTCTGTCTCTCTCTCTCTCTCTCTCTCTCTCTCTCTCTCTCTCTGTCTCTCTCCTCTCTCTCTCTCCCCTCTCTCTCTCTCTCTCTCTCTCTCTCTCACACACTCTGTCCCTCTCTCTCTCTCTCTGTGTGTCTGTCTCTCTCACTCTCTGTCTCTCCCTCTCACTCCCTCTCTGTGTCTGTCTCTCTCTCTGTGTCTGTCTCTCTCTCTCTCACACACACTCTGTCTCTCTCTCTTTGTGTCTGTCTCTCTCACTCTCTGTCTCTCTCTCTCTCTCTCTCTCACTCTCTCTGTGTCTGTCTCTCTCTCTGTGTCTGTGTCTCTCTCTCTCTCTCTCACACACTCTGTCTCTCTCTCTTTGTGTCTGTCTCTCTCACTCTCTGTATCTCTCTCTCTCTCTCTCTCCCCCTCTCTGTCTCTCTCTCTCACTGCTTCATTTCATTTCAGGAATCATGAGGTCAGAGTGAAGTGGGCGATCGAGAAGAGAGAGAGAGAGACTCCCACCAGATACAATTACATATGTGTGTTATTGCTAAAGTATGACCAGGTGTGTGTGTGTGCATGTGTGTGAGAGAGAGAGGGTGCGTGCATGTGTGTGTGTGTGAGAGAGAGAGAGAGCTCAAATAGTGGGGCAGGCCCCACTATTTGAGAAGGTGGCGGGAAAGGCAGGACAACTCATACAGTGGTCTATAAAGATAAATAAATGAAATTATCAGGTTCTCAATAGTATTTCAATTCGGGGGGGCGTGAAAACATTTCTGTCCTCTGGGGGAGCATGACATGAAAATAATAGAGAACCATTGCTCTACAGTCACATGACGATGAAGGTGAGGAAGATGATGATGAAGGTGGTGATAGTGAAGATGATGAAAAATGACATGTAATGTAATGGTGAAGGTGATGAAGATGATCAAGGTGAATATGATGATGATAAGAGTTATGAGGATGAAGACAAAGATTATGATGTTGACGATGATGATGAAAGTGAAGATGGTGATGAAGGTGAAGGTTATGAAGGTGAAGATGGTGATCATGATGATGAAGATGGTGAAGTTTATAATGATGATGAAGGTGGACTCTCCAGTCTTCAGTTTTTCTGACTGTGGCTTTAAATGTAAACATGTGCATACGTTAATAGCCTCCGAGCCTCCGTCGTCATGGTAACAATTAATGTGGTTTGGTCAGATTCACACACTGTGATCACAAAATTCTGAGGTTTCAGGTTTAAACAGAAACAGCAGCTTGTTTATGTTGTCATGGTTACAACAAACCATCATGGTGATTATTGGTTTCGCAGGACAACGTGATGGAGGACAGAGGGACAACATGATGGAGGACAGAGGGACAAACCAGGGTATATGAGTATAAAGTGCTGCTCCACTCACACTGAGCAGTTACCCACACAAACATGAGGTATTATGGGATATTACAGTGGTTTTTCAGTGAAAAATGGCTGACGTCCTCAGAGCTAAAATATGTCCTCAGAAGAATAGCTGAACAAACATTTATGTGTGTGTGTTATTGTATCTTTCTAGGGACCAAAGAACTTACATAAAGGAGTGAGGACATTCATTTTTGTCTGGTCCTCATAACTTTAGACCTGGTTTAAGGGTCAGATCTAGACTTTGGTTAAGGAGCTATGTCTGTGATTTTCTTTTCCTCCCTACCAATCATTCTCTGTCCCCCCTCTTTCTCTCTTTCTTCATTCTCACCCTAACTCTCTCGCCCTCCTCCCTTATCCTCTGTCCAAATTGCAGTACACTCCCTTCTCTCCCCCTCTCACTCTCTCTCTGTCAGGAAGAAGTGAACAATATGACCTTTAGTCTCAGTGATAACATTCTCCCTCATGAATTTCCCCGTCGCTCAGACTTTCCTTTCACGGTCTCACCGAAATGTTTTCACTCTGTTTTTCTTAGAAATGATCGTGTGTGTGTGTGTGATTAAGGAGCAGCAGCAGGGGGCAGAGGAGGAAGTCAGGCCTTCACTGGGTCACACACGTGCACCAAACTCTGCATTAACACATTCCCACTGTAAATAATCTGCTTAATCCCGGGAGTGAACGTGTGAACACTGTGAAAGTGTTAAATTGGTATTCTCTCCTGGTTCAAACGTGTTCGGCATCGTCTTCATTTTTGGTAAAGATGCTAATCCTGTTGTCTCTGTTTTTACAACCACACCCATGCGATGTTGTGTTCGATTTATCGACGTAGACCTCTGAGTTCACCGTGTTCCAGTTCAGAAGTCGCATGGATGCAAGTATCTCGGTCTAGCCATTGTTAGCCATTGTTGGCCATTGTTAGCCATTGTTAGCCATTGTTGGCCAATGTTGGCCATTGTTGGCCATTGTTGGCCATTGTTAGCCATTGTTGGCCATTGTTGGCCATTGTTGGCCATTGTTGGCCATTGTTGGCCATTGTTAACCAGTGTTAGCCATTGTTAGCCATTGATGGCCATTGTTAGCCATTGTTGGCCATTATTAACCAGTGTTAGCCATTATTAACCAGTGTTAGCCATTTTTGGCCAGTGTTAGTCATTGTTGGCCAGTGTTAGTCATTGTTGGCCATTGTTAGCCAGTGTTAGCCATTGTTAGCCATTGTTACACACACTCACTTGTCCACCAAGGCTATATAAGTTTTGGATTTTCTATTAGTTTAGTTTAGTTGGAACATGGAATATTTGCCAGGTGCAAAATTAAAAAAAGTCATAAGAATTGTGTCATAAAAACCGCAGCAGAAGATGTCACTTTAAAGGTTTATCAGAACAGAAACAAGAAAGTAAACCAAAACTAATTGAAAACATGTTATTATTAATGAATGAAAACGCTGTCTCAAATACAACCATTCAAAAATAAACACACTTCATATCATATTTGATTTTTTATTTTTATTTCAGTTAAAGAAAATGTGTTTGATACATTTTTTTAGCGTGTTAGCGTGAAGGAGGCGTCTCTGCTTTTAATTTCTCCACATGTGTTGAACTCCTGTCAATCATAACCTCAGATTTTAAAATCATGAAGAAAAACCAGCATGAAGTCATCTTTTTTTCTTTCTTTTTTTAAATTCCCATCTGTGCTGCTTCATGGAAACATGCAAATGAAACCTTCAGGTCGGGATGACTAAAAGTCAACCCTGGGGCAAAATATGAGCTGTTGGGCCCCTTTGTAACCCCCCCTCCCCACACACACACACATATATTTCCTGTGCTGTCATTTTAAGATAACGATCACGTACAGTAGACACAGTTCACTGCACGCCACTCCTGATTTATGTTTGCTTTGTTTTTACTGTTTCACACAAAGACGCTCTTTCACACTGTGCTCAGTTTAAAATTCAGGAAGTCCTAGCATTTATGGACTCAAATGACCTTAATTTATTGTAAATTTTGCTTGAAAAAGGACAATTAATTATCAATCATTTGTTACTGATTGAATAAAAAGTTTATAACTTCATTATAGCTTCGTACAAATACAAAGCTCAGTGTTAAATGCTAATTTTAGTGCTTATTATAAACCTCATCAGGCAGAAATTAAATAATATGTTTATATTTTCCTTCATTTCTGACAAATATTTTTCTTTTTCTGAAAATCCAACTATTATTTTCCCATATTTAGCTAATTTCAGTTATTAATTGTTGTTATTCTGATCATCTTAATCCGTTTGAGTGAGTTTTCGTGTAAAATAAATAAATAAATTTAAATTTGAATCTTTGAAAATTTGACGACAAAACATTGAGTTATTTTTCTGAATAATCAAGAATAAAATGTGACTTTCTCCTTTAACACTGCCTTAGAATTACAAAGTCATAAATAATTGTTGTGTGATCAATAATGTTTCATTTGTCCTTTCAGTTTAAAATATCTTTTTGTTGTAGTAAAGTAAACAACAATATTTTTGCATTTTCTTTGCTGCCGCATACAGTTTGTATTTGCAGCATGAATCCTGTAATCTGGTCAAAATGACAGAACAGCTTTTCCAGATTTAAGGAGATTAGCCCTTTTTTAGATTCACTGGTTCACGATGAGAAAAGAAAACAGCTTTTATCTTTCATATCTGTGTCTCGTTGCTTAAATGAGATGTGACACTGTTTGTTGTGACAATGTTCTGTTTTGAATTGTTTTCACTGAACTGATCCAGCGACTGATCTGTGGACAAATTTATCGAGGGACAAGAGAGAGGGAGAGAGAGAGGGAGAGAGGGAGTCTTTCCTTTTTGTTTTCTGTAAACACAGCATATTTTCAAGTAATGTCTCCATATCCCTGTAATAGCTGTAGTAATATATACATATATGTATATAGATATACATGTATATCTATATACATGTCATAGTATAGATAGAAAGATAGATAGAGATGTTGATTTAACTAGCTAGCTATATATGTATATTTATATATATGTATTTATATTTACACACATATATGTGTATATACATACTAATAATTACTTTTCATTATTTGTTTATCTAGCATAGTTTTTGTCTGTCTGTCTGTCTGTCTATCTATCTAGCCAGCTAACTAGACATCTATCTAAGCTAGTTACACATCTATGCTAGCTAGCTAGTTAAGCGAGTCAGCAGACTACACGTCTGTCTAAGTTTTTTTTAAATAATCTATCTTTATTCTAGCTCACAAACTAGACATCTATCTGTCTACGCTTGTCAGCTATCTATGCTATGTAAGCTAACTAGATAACTCGACATCTAGCTAGTTAGCAAACTAACCATCTATCAAAGATAGTCATCTATAGATGCTAGCTAACTAAGTCGGCGGGACTCGGTGAAACTGAAGTTTGGAAAATGAAAACTTCTGACTTATATAGTTGGTAGCTGTGTCAACATGTGTCTAGCTATACTAGCTAGAAAACTAGACAAACTATCTCTCTACCTATCTAAGCTAGTCAGCTATGTTGCATATGATGTCATAGTATAGATAGAAAGATAGATAGATAGAGATGTTGATTTAACTAGCTAGCTATTTATCTAAGCTAGTTAGCTATCTATGCTAGCTAAATGATAGATATATCTCTATCTATGCTAGTAAGCTATTTATCTATGTTTGCTAGCTAGAAAGATATATATATAGTATATATATCTGTGTATATTATATGTGTGTGTGTACATTAATGATAAAAGTGTTAAATCTATCTATCTATCTACTTATGTATTTATTTATGTAAAGTAAAAAGTTGTTTTTCCTTTCATTGTTTTAAATGTGAACATCTTCTTGTATTCTTTTCACTAAACAACAGTTTATTTTCTTGTTGAAGACAATTGTTAGTAATGTTCCGTCTAGTTGAAATTAAATGAATAAAACATTTGGTTTGTGTTCAGTTTTTGCAGGTTATGACTTGAGAAAGAGAAAGAGATGAAAGAGAGAAAAGAGGTGAAGAAGGACGGACAGGAGAGGAGTGGAGCAGCACTTTGAGAGGTGAAGAGCATCAGCAGCAGGTTGACAGATGGACGAGAATCTGGCAGCTCCATGGCTCAGGACATGGTTTTATTAGCGTCCACTATCACAGGACGTCAGATCAGACACATAAATCCCAAACAAAAGCTCAGACTTATGATGGATTTACACGTCGCCACTCTCCTTTAATGCTCCGACTCAAAGAGAAACCGTTAAAGTTTTATGGTCTTCATAAAACTTTGAGATAAAAACAAGGAGAGGAGGAATAAAAGGCGCATGATTCATGTGATAAATAATAAGTATACATACTCAGAGCAGCTGATTTACTGAGCCAAGGCCAGTGTTCACCGGGAGGATGTGGCGCCACCTTCTGTGAATGAAAAACATAAATATAGGAACCTACAACCAAATTAAATAGGCTACTAATAATAATTATAAATTAATACAATAAATGCTATATATATATATTTCATATCATAATATCTTCGTTACATCACCTTAAAATAAAGTAAATAATAATTATGAATAATTAATTATGTAGAGAATATTTCATTAAAAAAACACAAATTAATTCATGAATTGTATTATTATTTTAGTATCTTTTTAGTATCTAGTATCTACTTAGTATCTCTAAGTATTAATAATGATTAACAGAAAAATTGTGACTAATAAAATAATAAAAGACACAGCCCATAATTGACTGGAAAACAAGACATTGTGAAAAAAATATATAAATATTATTTAAAAATGTTTAAAATCAGTTATCACAAGCAAATAATAATAATAAATCCACAAGTTACACTTTTTGTTAATAACAGATAGTGACTCTGTTTATTTCTGTTCAAAGTTACATGCGTGACAGTAAATTTAAACTTTAAACTTGTGTACATTTTCTAACATAAATAAATCACAAAACAATAAACTTGAATGTTTTACAGTGTGCAGAAACAGTAGATGAGTCCTTTAAAAATACATTTTCCTCTTGTTTATGAATCCTAAACCCGACATATCACAGTTATTGATGAGTTATTACAGCAGAGAAGGAGTTGCGTTGCCGTGGTGAAAGCCTCACATCACACACACACATGGCAACATTTTAGCGAGTGAGCTCATATTTTACCCACAAACAGAAAATTTATTTTTTTTATGAAGAAACATGTTTTATTGATCATGTGACCTTCATCTAACGTGTATCTGTTCAACACATGAAAAAAACATGTCTGCACGTCATTCGTCACACTATGTGCCGTTTACACAGTTCACACGTGATAAACCGCCAATTTCACACGTCACCACGTTCTCATGGAAAATGTCAGAAAAAATGAAAAAAATCTGTAACGTCCATGATTGATTTATAAGATAAATGAAAACAATTTTTTAGAATAATTAAAAATGTGTTTACAGTGATTTAAACCTGACAAAAAACAAACAATTCTATTATATTATGGTGTCAATATACAACTATATTATTATAGTTGAAAATGCTTAGTCAGTCATTCCTAACCTATTGTTTTCCTATTAGTTCCATTATATATATATGTATATACATATATATGTATAATGGATATGTACTCTAGTAAAATAGCTTAGATAGATGTCTAGTTGGATAGATATCTTACTAGCTTGCCAGCTATCATAGATAGATGTATATCTATCTAAAAATGAATGTAACCCTTGCCTGTCTTTAATCTGAACAGTGGATGGAGTTAGCGACCAAAAAATGTCAGAAACAGGAAAACATACAGGGAAATAAAGAAGAAAACAATAGCTGTAAGTACCCAGAATTCCCAACTGCATTTTCTTCTTCATTATTATTAATGAATTAATTCTTCAGCAGCTAAAAATCCTGTAAATTGATGGTTCTCAAACACTAGTTCTCTAACTCCAGTGACCCACAGACTGGAGACTTTCCTTGGGTCCTTAAACACCTTTTTATTTAAGATTTATGTGCATGAAATTAAGTTTTAATTAATGTAATTTAATAAACATCTCTTGGAAATTGTTAGTTTACCAATTCAAAATGATATCAGGTCAAGAAAACTGACTATTTAGAAAGATTGGGAACCAAAATCAACATTTTACACTTATTTCTTGACATTTTATGGACAAACCATTGATTCATTTTCACAATTAAACAAGTAAACTAGATC
This sequence comes from Solea senegalensis, assembly GCF_019176455.1. Lineage (NCBI taxonomy): Eukaryota > Metazoa > Chordata > Actinopteri > Pleuronectiformes > Soleidae > Solea > Solea senegalensis. The sequence goes on along the minus strand of NC_058021.1, from coordinate 34,096,415 downwards.
AAATTAATTGTAAAAACAAAAAGGTCTGCCCTCTGCTGGTGCAGTCAGAGAAAAACAGACACACCAACTGTAATATATAATATAATAATATATAACATATGGGACATTTTGAAAATTAAAACAAGAAAGACATGAAAATCTTGCGATTCCACTGCAGACATACAAACAGTCGTCACCACAACTAAACGCTAAGTGATGGGATTAATATTGAGCCGCAGAAAAATAACATCTGGGCTGAGTTTAGTGTGTTAACAACCTGTAACGAAACCCCAGTGTCTATTAAAACCGTATTTATCCAATATGAAGCACAAAGCTTTGAAGCTGCAGCAGCAAGTGAGAAACATTCAAGTCTTTCTCCACAGTTTAAATCCACAAATAACTTATGTTAACGTACACATGAAGCATATGGTGAGGTTTTTCTTTTTGCAGAATAAACAGACCTTGAAACAAAGGAGGAGAGAACATTAAAACCTGAAGTCGACTCTTTCACTGAGTGATGTGAAACTGCGTCGTAATCAGCAGCACTCAAAGAGCCAAAAACCCTTGTGTGTGTGTGTTGCATTAGATTTGGTCCACTTTTATTTAAAGTGACAGTTCCACTTTTTGACTCTTTTGGAAACATGGCTGCCAGTGGAGATGTTAGCAACTAAACCACAAAGTCAACTTGTAAAATCTGCATCAGTTTAAGTCTACCATGTCTTTAAGAACATGTTCAAATCTTTATCTCACTGTGAGAAAGACTTTTCCAAAACCCTATAGAGAAAATCAGTGATTTGAGCTCGCTCGGTTTGGTGTGAGAGGGAGACAAACTCAAGTTTTCTGTTGGAAAAGTCTGTTTAACAGTGAGATAAATCGTCCACACACACAAATACACTGAAGTAAAACCATGAACTCTCCCTTTAAGAGGTGGAAACATGAGAGTGTATTAGTGACAGTTTGTTGAAACAGCGATTCATGTGTTTTATCATCATCATCGTGACAGAGTGAGGGACTGTTTCAAACATACAGTAGAGTATTGCACAACCCAGTGGTCTGTACAGCTGTGACCTCTGACACACACACACACACACACACACACACGCACGCATACACACACACACACTTCTCTGTTTCAGTGGATCGTGACAAAATAACATTTTAAACTTAAATCAGATTAAAAGCGGATTCGGTCGTAGATTATCTTCTTGTTTTCACAGAAAGAAGTTTGTTTGTTTTTGTTGAGGAGATTATTTTGTCTTCTCTCAAAATGAATTAATAAATAAAAGGCTCAGATTATAAAAGCTGTCAATTATGCCTGAAAATGAATAAGTGGTTAATTTATTATAATTATCAGTACTATTATTATTGTTATGCCGAACTCAGGTGTTTGCAGTAAAATCCAAATATATCAGCAATTTATTAAATCTCTGAATAAATAAATAAATCACCTAAAAACACAGACACTGACTTTTTTTCTTTGAAAACGAAGCAAAAAATGCTAAATATTAATTTTTAACATGAGATTCTCTCTGGTTTTGCTCGAGTTTTTTGTTTTACAACTGGGAGCAGGGGTGGATGAGAGAGTCCGTCACAGTTTACAGATCAGTAGTTTTTTGTATAATATATATGTATATATATACACATACATATACATATATATGTACTGTATTTGCATTTTCTTTGGTTTTATCCCTCTGGACATGTTTTGGTTGAAGTGTTCATGATGGAAACACCAGTCCAGTGTTTTTCCTGCTTAAACAATCCGTTAAACGTGAAATCTGCTGCTTTCAATGCCTCAGTCTTATGTTTAAATGCATAATTCAGGTTTTTTTTTTCCTAGTGTGGTTGTATGAGGTCAAGTTTTCTGACTAGAAACTGAAGTTTGTGTCATTATGTAAAAACCGTGAGCAGTTTTCACTCTCCCACACCAAACCCCATAGAGAAAATCAGTGATTTTAACATCACAGCACACAGGAGTTGTTGATCCACTGTTGCCTCCATCACTAAATTCAAATGTCTTTTTTGTCACTTCGGTGTTTGAAATCCTTCCTACAGATTGACCTCAGTGACACAAAGTGACCACACGAGGCAGAAGTAGACCAGCAGCTCCTGTGTCCCTGTGAGCTAAAAATGCTGATTTTCTCTATGGGGTTTGGTGTGGGAGACTGAATGGTTTACATACTGTCTTTTATTTCATAAGAAATCATTTCTTTGGCTTTTAACGTTAAATGAAGGATATTTACGTGTTGTTCTTTTTCTGTTCCTGACCAGACTGAAAGTTCACTGCTCCCCCGCTCATTCTGAGTTGGAGGCCCTGCTTTAAAACCAGGAACAGACACTTAATCATGATTTGACGACATCCAAAAACCCTTAGTGGATTCTCCTTAACTTCTCCTCATGTGAGCTGCTCCTCATTCAACCACACTTTAAATAAAAAACCTGAACGACCACTTTAATATTACAATATATTAGACTATTGTAATATTATAAAGTTATAAAGTTATAATATTATAATTGCTCTTCCTGGGCATCGCTATGTTTATTTATTCTTTTTACGACTTCATAACTTCTAGACGATTTGGTCTTAAGTGATGATTTTCAAGTATAAATAAAAGTCGTTCTGCGTCGTTAGCACACACGACTACGGAAGAGGATTAGGGCCAAATGTAGAAAATCTAAATTCCTCAGAAATTAGATTTTTTTTTCTCTGAATTTTTAATTTTTTTCTTCAGAACATTTTCCTCAGAATTGTGACTTTTTGATTTTTTAAATTTAGTTTCCAGAGAGACTCATATGTGGTCCTAATCCTCTTCCGTCCACGACAATAAAAACATTTATAATGTGAGTGTGGGTTTTTTTCTTCCACATATTTATATCAGTGATAATTATCTTGATCCTGAGCTTTAGTTTCAGGATCTGGGCTGAGTTTTGTCTACAAATTCCTGTCTAACCACTGGATGTAGTTGTTTAAGCTTCTCTGTCCGACGTCGGACATCATCGGTAGCGACGCGAACACCATGCAGCCATGGAAACCGTCCTCATAGTGGTCGCTGGTCACCGGGACACCGGCGTCCTGCAGACGTCTGACGTACATGAGCCCGTCGTCCCGGAGGACGTCAAACTCACACGTCATCACGTACGCTTTTGGCGTCCTACCCAGAATCCTCTGCTCCGCCAGCAGCGGTGCCGCCCTCACGTCCGTCAGCGCCGCCAGCAACTCATCCGTCAGCCCCGGCGACCCCGTCTCCTTGACGACCGGCTTGTAGTCCTTCCTGCGCTCAGATGGGAGCAGAGTGGTCCAGTCCAGTCTGGAGCGGGTTTCGGCGTCGACGGCCACCTCGTCCAGCGAGCTGTGGTTATTGGCGAGGAGGAGGGGCTCCAGGGAGGAGTCACCGCCCAAGTACTGCAGCCAGAACCGGGCCATGTACGGCCTGTAGAGGATGGGCACGGCCTGGTTCTGCTGGTAAGACGGCGTGTGGAAGTCAAGCGCCTGCAGCACCGGGTAGATCAACGCCTGGAGTTTGAACTTCACAGTGAGACTTTCATCTGAGCTGAGCTGTGGACACATGAATCACATGACTATCATCCACTGGTTCTACTTTATATGCTGCTTTAATACTGCTAACAACAGCTGTGGAATGACTCTCCCACACCAAACCCCATAGAGAAAATCAGTGATTTTAACTCACGGGGACACAGGAGCTGCTGGTCTACTGCTGCCTCGTGTGGTCATTTTGTGTCACTGATTTTCTCTATAGGGTTTGGTGTGAGAAGACTCCCGTCAGAAAAGTCTGTCTAACATTGTGATTTAAAAATGTTAACCTTACTAAGATGAACGTGTTCACGTCTTTATCTCACTGTTAGACAGACTTTTTCAACAGGAAACTGAAGTTTGTAAACCACTCACGCTCCCACACCAAACCCCTTAGAGAAAATCAGTGATTTTAACATCACAGCACACAGGAGTTGTTGATCCACTGCTGCCTCCATCACTAAGTTCAAATGTGTTTTTGAATTTGGCGTCTGAATTTCTTCATCCAGATTTATCTCAGTGGCACAAAGTGACCACACGAGGCAGCAGTAGACCAGCAGCTTCTATGTCCCTGTGAGCTAAAATCACTGATTTTCTCTATGGGGTTTGGTGTGGGAGAGTGAGTGGTTTACAAACATCAGTTTCCTGTTGGGAGTTATATCTTTGACTCCTGGTGAGACAAAGATACTGTGAGGTGTGCGTTTGTTTTGTTCACCTCCTGAGCCACAGCAGCAGCGAGGTTCCCTCCAGCGCTGTCCCCGGACACACAGAGCCGCTCCGGGTCAACGCCGTATCGCTCCAACACCTCCAGGGACAGGAAGTCCCACGATGCCGCTAACGCATCGTTGAACTGATCTGGGAACACGGCGTCCGGAGCAAGCCGGTAACTATAGCAACAAGACATCACAGGACCACACAACATACTTAAAAAAAGTGACTTAATCACCAGTAATTCTGATAATTGATTAAACACTTGGGTAAATTCTGATGAAAAATGAAATGAAACACTTCATCACACTGCACCTTTAACTTACAGAGATAATGAATTAAATATTAAAGCTCCACCAGCTTCAATAATGAGTTCCTTTCATCTAATTAAAGTTTCATTCTTCGTAACGTGACAGGGTGAGACTTACTCCACAGACATGATGACGGCGTCCAGATCCTCCGCCATTTTGCGGCAAAGGCGGTCATAAGATCTCATCCGGCCGCTGCCGAGGGCCCAACCGCCTCCGTGGAAATACACCACTCCCCTTTTCAGCTTTTCCCCGCCCTTGGGCTGGAAGACTCTTGTGGACACGCCCCCCAGCTTGCAGTCGGTCACGTGTACGGCGTCGCAGGAGCGCGCCTCAATCTCCTCCACCCAGGACACCAAGTGGTTCAGCAGGTGGACACGGTGGCAGAGGCCCAGCGCGTGAGCCGCGTCACTCTGGAAAAAACATTACCATAATTACCACACGGGATATTTAGCTTAAATTAATTTAGAGTTAGTTGCGAGAAAGTTGTGTTTTCTGTAAACTTCATGTACAAGAACGACTTTAAATTCTGTAGAACATGTGTCAGGCCTGTATGTGGCGCTATAACGATGCCACAGAAATATGGCCAAAAACTAAATTAAAAAAATGGGCTTTACTGACAGTAGCGATATGTAAGAGTTACATACTGCCGCTAAAAAGGAGAAGGCTTTCTGAGAAAGTATGAGGGGAAAGTTGCGATTTTCTTCAACTTAATGGTCATCAACTAAGACTTTATTCTCACAGAAATATACAATCTTTTTCATTCTTGGAAAGTTATACGTAAACCTCATATCCTAGAAACCCTCCCCAAGAAATGACTCTAACTGCTGTAGTACATGTGTCAGGCCACATGGCACTGTAAATCTGTCACAGAAATACGGCCAAAAATGACACAAAGGGCTACACTGACATTTGCATGACTTGGCATCATTTCAAGAAATGTCTTCATACTTAAAAAAAACAAAACAACCCTTAACGCTATAGTAGCTGTGCAGCACAGGAATGTCGCCGGGTGACACGAAAACAAAACACAAACTATACTGACATTTGCGATATTTCAATTACGTAGTAAGTTCTGTACTACAGTTAAAAAGAAGAAAGTCACAAGGCTTTCTGAGGAGGTCTGAGGGGAAAGTCGCGATTTTTTTAAATTAAACGTAAACTTCATGTACAAGAACTCACCCCACGATATTTAAAAGTTACGCAAGACACTTAAAAAGAAGAAATTAAGTCAGGAGGCATCAAAGGTTGGATGTTGTCAGTGGAAACACTTCATGGTGAGACTTGTTTGACTTGAATTAAATGAGTGGCTGCGTCTGAAGCCGCTCCCTGACTTTGTGTTGAAATAATGAGAGGAGGAAAAACCTGTCCTCTGTGTGTGTGTGTGTTCACTGCAGGATTAAAAGAAGAATAAAAGAACAGCTAACACCTCAGTGTGATGGTACAAAGTCACCAATCAGATACAGGTCAACAGTCATCACTGTTGTCATGCAACTGTCTGTGTTTATGTTTTATAATCTATATAATCCCTTTTAAACTCTATATACCTACAGTTTACTTCATTATATCATGTTCTAACTGCTTTATTCTGATGAGTCTATGGAGTTTACACATGTAAACTCCATGCAGAAAGGCCCGGGGCTAACCACTGCACCGACCACGTGGCCCACACTACAGTATGGTATAAGATAATAACATAGTACTTGTATTCCAGTATAAAGTATAGCCTCGGACATATATGTATTCTCTGTTGGTCCAGTATGTTCTGTAATATAGAAAATACTACAGGACAGAAAACTGCAGTACAGTTTTGTTTACCTTGACAAAATCAAGTATACAGTAAATTATACAATGTAGTACTGTGAGGTATATCATTTAATTCAGTATGGTAGTATAGTATAGTCAGGTAATAGTATAGTGTACTATTACCTGACTATACTACAGTATATTATAACATATTGTAGTGTAGTATAGTATAGTATATTATAGTGCAGTATACAGTGCAGTGCTGACATTATTTAGGATTGTTTGCCAGGCAAACATATTTATTTTTATGCCATATTTATGTTTTATGTTTCACACCTACGTGGAAGCCTCCCCAATTTTGTTGTGTTTTTACCTGCGTAATAAGAAATAAAGTACAGACAGGTAATAGTACACTTTATTACTCATATATATTATATTATAGTATAGTATATCATAGAATACCATAGCTTAGTATAGTATAGTATAGTATAGTACAGTACAGTATAGCATAGCTTAGTATAGTATAGTATAGCATAGCATAGTATAGTGTAGCATAGCTTAGTATAGTGCAGTATAGTATAGTACCGTCAGATAACAGTATACTATATTACTATAGTATAGTATAGTTTAGTTTAGTATAGTACAGTATAGTATAGTATGGCATAGAGTAGTATAGTCAACATATGGTCAAGTACACTCGTCCACAGTACAGTGGAAATGAACAGTATTCTATAGTGGAGTATAGTAGTAAAGTGAGATCTGTTTTCCACAACCTGTCTATACAGTCTGGGAACAACTAAACTAAACTCGACAGTTGTGACATCATCACTGTGACCCGTTTGTTTTTTATAACCTCCTCTTCCTCTTCTTCTTCTCTGGTTGTCTACAGTCACAGCCGTGTCCCCTCTCATCTACCTGCCCGTCTCCCCCTGTCCTCTCCCCCGCATCCCTCCCCTCTCACCGCCTGCATGAAGGTCCGGAACACCGCGTCCAGCAGCATCAGCTTCCACGGCTCGCACACGCCGCTCGGCAGCGGCAGATAGACGTAGTAGGCGGCCACCGACAGCAGCACAGCTCCGGCCAGACGGAACCTCATCGCGGCGGGGAGTGTACCTGCTGCTGACCGTTCATTCACACTCACTCCCGCCCACACAGGTCGCGCTGAAACCCGGCCACATCTTCCACAGGAAACACGACACACCGGGGAGTGAGAACAGGCTTTCTGGTTCTGTCTCAATACAAGCGCTGCGCGACAACAAGCTACGTGCTCTTATTTTGAAATGTCACGAGAGGAAGTTGCATAAGCCTTTCATAACATGGACGACGGCGGGAAATGTAGTTTTAATGACCTTTTATTATAATACATTATATTATTTTATAATCAAACTTTTTAACCAGTGAATGAGCAGTTTATGATTTATATAATTATATAGTTTTTAAATGATTGCTTTCCCCATTTATTTTACAAATACTTTTAAAAATATAATTATTCTAATTGCTTCCCCCTGTATATCAATAAAATGCTATCTTGTATTGTGCTATATCATTTTAAATATACCTGTATACATTCCACCCTTATATATGTTTCTCTGACATTCACAGTGCATGATGAAGTCATTATTTTGACTGAACTGAAGTGAAGCAGTACTCATGCTAGTTTAACTGTGCACACCTGCGTTTAATGACACACACACACACACCTGTGTCCATGAGAACGTCAGAGAGGAGATGTTAAAAGAGCTCCACAGTGACCTCACTCACTCACTCCCTCCAGTCAGGTTCAGCTGTGTGGTTTGACTGGAGCTGACAGAAGTGATTTTTTTTTGCTGCTTCACTGACCTGCAACTGTGGCTCAAGCCATGGGTTTACTCTTAAGGTGAGTTTTAGCTTACTGTTGTTGTTTTTATGCTGCTAGTGAAGCGCATGCTAACTTTGTGTATTTTATAGATGGGTGCTGTTGTCCTTGCTTGCTGTAGGCCAACATCTATCAGATGGTAAGTTTGTTTTTAAAGTTTTTAAAATTGTTTAATTGGTAAAATGCATTGATGTGAATTTTTTTTTTTCTTTAAACAGCTTACAGTGTTCGGTCTATGCAGAAGGATGGGAGCAGTGATGTACCAGGTTATTGGACACATTCAGTTATTGACAGCTTTATCACTGAAGATGGATCTTCACTGACTGCTGAGCCACTTGGTGACAACTTGGGTTCAAATGCAAACGAGGCAAGTAGCTTTACCACATGATTGTTAGGTTATGAGTTCAACCACAAAAACCCAGTGACCTAATTTTACTCCAGCAGGTGCCCAACAACCCACCAAACCAGGTGCCACAGCCTCAGGTGCCACAGCCTCAGGTGCCACAGCCTCAGGTGCCACAGCAGCCCAACAATCTACCCAAGTGGTTGGCCCAACAGCCACAGGTTCCTCAGTGGCCCAGCTCCTCACCCAAGCCAGTGCCCCGACAGCCTCACTTACTTCAGCAGGTGCCTCAGGTTCCTCAACGGCCCAATGACCCACCCGAGCTGGCACTACAAAAGCCACAGCTTCCTCAGTGGTCTGCCTTCCTACCAAACATGGTGCCCCAACTACAGATGCTTCAGGGGCCAGCCTACCCACAGAAGCCGGCTTCGCCGCCCCAGCAGGTGCCCCAGCAGGTGCCCCAGCGTCCCCAGCAGAGGCCGGCTTCGCCGCCCAAGCAGGTACCCCAGCGTCCCCCGCAGAGGCCGGCTTCGCCGCCCAAGCAGGTGCCCCAGCGTCCCCCGCAGAGGCCGTCTGCCAAAGCAGGTGCCCCAGCGTCCCCGCAGAAGCCGGCCCGCCCAAGCCGTGCCGCGTCCCCCGAAGCAGGGAGCGTCCCCGCAAGCAACCCCCCCTTGCGCCGAAGCCTTGGCCGCCTCGTTTGCCCCACCCAGATTTCGGAAGCCGGCCATGCGTTCCCAATTTGCTGGCATCACCTTTTAATGCAACACTACAATTCGAGGCCATTCGATTCATCACAGTGGCTGCCGCCAATCTCACAGCTGCTTCCAGAGATCCCACTGCTTCCAGAGATCCCAGTCTATCCACCCAAGCAGTTCCATCAACAGCCACGTATGCGACATCCCTAGAGGCCACAAGTAACCCCACCAGCAGATGCCCTATATGCAGCACTACTGCACCATGCAGCCACCATTTCACAAGCCCCAGAGAGCACAGGTGGCCCACCAGCCCAACTTCGGCCTTTCCATTACTCGCCACAGCAGTTCAATCTTTAAACGCTCAAATGGTGAGTTGTCCCTGGCACATTTACAAGCATCTGTATGACTGTGGTTTTAAAGGGCAGGGAGTATGTTTTTATTCTTGGCTAATTAACAAAGCTTTAAACTTTCATCTGTTCCGTTTCAGGTGCTGTAACATGGATGCTTGAGAGACTGCTTTCGGCTGTGCAATGCATCTGTTTTATTAAAGAAACTACTTTGAAAATTTAATTGCCTGAGAATCTTGATATGAAAACACCCAGTGGCTCTCTGCTCTTACCTTTTTTAATCTGACTTAAAAGCACATGCTGTAACAAAATGGGCTGAGTTGCATGACATCAAACTGATGTAAAGCTTTGAAGCTATTTTTTGACGCCACCAACTGTGGTTGAAGTATTGTAGCATCTGAGCCTGGTCCAAGTGCTGGTCCTATCTCAAGTACACGATCAGCGAGTTTGGTTCCCAAAACCGGAAGTGTTCTCGCTCCGCCTGTTTTACCATATATGCATCGGGTGTTGACTTCAGCGTACTTGAGAAAACCATAGCAGCAGATAATATAAATAAAGTGTGTGTGGAGCTGTAATATCTATTTTTGATGTAGCCTCTGATAATGAGGCTTAAGCACTCGGTGCCACCTGCCATTTCAAACAGTAGAACAAGGAAGTAGCTGCTCTTCCAATTGAAGAGATTGTACATGTGTACTTGGCGAGTATGTTCTCCAGTCGTACTTAAGTACGTACTTGGGTATTGAGAAAGGGCCCATGTCTTGTTTTGCCTTGATAGACTTGGACTAGACCAAAGTGAATTATTTGTAAGAATTTTTTTTTTCTACAGTTGCTAACCCTCTCTAAACCATTCCAATGAGGAGAAGTTCTGTTTTGTGTCAAAGTGATACTTAATACTTAAAAAATTTCATTTGCAGAACATTTAAAAAAGAATTGACAAAGCAAACGTGACGGCGCAGAGAGTGAAGAGTGCTAAATAAATGACCAATTAAGTGACTTATCCTGAACATAAAGACAAGACTTTACTGTAATTCTGCAAATCTTGAGTCCAAATCCAGTTAAAGATAATTTTTTAACAGTGTGGTGAGCACTGAGCCTCAGGCGTGGTATAATGCAAAATTCAGCCTTCAAATAACCATTTTCCTAACTACGCTGAATTTAACACTATTAATGCTGATTTGTCATGAAACTCAAATATTCTCTCGTATAAATATAATAAACCCATGTTTTTTCCCATTTTAAGTCTTATTAGAGACACTAAACATTTCAACCCATATTTTTTTTTAATTAAAATGTAAATGTTATTTATGTGGCCCAATGTCTACCTTGTACATGAATATAACCAACTGTGTTGCTTATAAAGGAAATAAACGTGTTTTATCCCTTTTCTGTACACATCTGGATGTTACATTGTGGCGGCGAAGCGTCTGAGCTGGAGGAGGGAGAAGACGAGCTGCAGTGCCATCCTTGGTAAACGTACTCTTTAACCTTGAATAACGCTGTAATCATGTGGAACTCATCGAAACATTAGCTCACGTTTCACCTAAATCAACATCCCTGCACTGTTTCCTGAAAATAAAAGAGATTGTTAGCATATTTCCAAGAAAGTCGCTGAGCCTCCTTCGTCTGTTATCTATAAAACTTCCTGGATCAACCTTGGTTGCTACGGTTACTGCTCAAGATAAAGGGGCCCTGTTCCATTCTGTAGATAAGAAAGCTTCTGCTGACCTCACGCTGACCTCACCTCGTGTGCAGAGGAAGAAACTCCCTGAACAACAGAAAGAAATGGATTTAATATTTCTATTTTTAATGATTTGTAACAAACTTTTCAAGTGGTGGTGAAACAGTGACATCTGCTGGACACCACGTGTCTTTGTAAAATATTTATAGCTCTAATATGAAGATATTTAACATTTTTGACTATAAACCCTTTAACCCACTCTTATTAACAAACAACCAAACTGCATTCTTTGTGTGAACTATTTTATCAAACACACTTTATCACTTATTTGTGAATTATAACCCATTTCATCCTTTATTATAAAGCAAAATCTCCATTTTACATCCTGTAATTTAAGTTAGTTTATTTGATTTTTTTTATGATCCAATTAATCCCACATTTCTGAATAAAAATCTAATGTATTCCTTGTTATGAAACAAATGACCTCCCTTGTGACAAATCACAATTTTTGTTAGTTTCAAAAAGAAAATAATTGTACACCTTATTTTTGAACAGAATTACAATTTAAGTTTGTTTATTTGATTTTTTTATATCAATCAAAATCAAATATATCCCTTGTTAGAAAGCAACATTTCCCCAGTAAAAATTTATATAAAAATCCAATGAAAACCAATTCTACCTATTTACAATTAACATAATTAAAAATGTCCAATTGTTTATTTCCGTATTTAAACTTAATTTTTTCTTTATTAAAGAAAACAAACCCATTTTATTCCTCCCTTCAACCTTTTTAATTCAGATGTCAACATACTTGTATACATCCTCGCCATCAGAGGGAGCGCTGTTATAAACAAACACTAGAAAGTAAAGAAGGCTGATTTAAAATGATTGACATCTCGTTGTTCCAATCTCATGTCAATGCCTCAACGGCGCGCCCAATCACTAAAGAGATTTACGCCGTGTGGGCGTAGCCGGAAATGACCACTCACACGCTTCAGTGAATTAACAGCTGAGTGACAGCGTTAGCTGCTAAATTCTGGACTGAGAACGTATTTAAAGCTGCTGTAAAGTGTCGGATTTTACGTTAATTTAATCCCACATTTGCTTCTTGAAGCTTCGACGTCGGTCTTTGTTAATCTCCGTCTTCAGGTGAGATTAGCTCCGCTTAGCTCATACGCTAATGCTAACACTCCTGGCAACAGCCGGCTAACATTCAGCCGTAAAAACACAAACTCCCGGAGGCGCTTTTGGTCTATTTGTATTCATATAAGCAGATTAAATACTCATTATAATGTCATTTGTGTTGTTAGCAGAAGTGTAGCTCGTGTTTTAAGGCCGTGTCACTGCCGTGTTTGTGTCCACTCTCAGCGGTCTGGTCATGGGTGAAGTGGAGCTCTCCTGTCGGGCCTTCGTTAAGATGTACCTTCACGCCTCTCTGTTCCCACGGTGCAGTATCAACGGACTGTTGCTGTCGTCCGGCCCGGCAGGTGGCACTGTGTGCGTCACGGACTGTGTACCGCTGCTCCACTCGCACCTGCCGCTGGCTCCCATCACTCAGCTGGCCCTCACACAGGTGAACAGGACACTGGGTGTCAACTAATTACTAACTAATTTCTAATCACAAAATCAGTGTTGTATAAAGGAGTTAAAAATACACGTGTTACCTTTCATTTCAGATCATATCTGGTTTATTTTTCGTAGGATTTTTAAATGTTAAATGAAGGACGTTCACATGTGAAATTTACTATAAATATGGTCAAATTCTGACAAGTCCAGTGATGAAAATAAGTGGTTTTAGCTCATGGTGTACTGCTGCCTCGTGTGGTCACTTTGTGTCACTGAGGTAAATCTGAAAGAAGGACTTCAAACTCTGAATTGACAAAATTAAGACATTAGAACTCAATTAAAAATTAAAATCATTGATTTTCTCTCTGGGGTTTGGTGTGGGAGAGTGAGCGGTTTACAAACTTCAGTTTCCTGTTCGAAAAGTCTAACAGTGAGATAAAGACGTGAATGTGTGAAGATGTCGTAGATTAAGCTTTTGTAACTAAATATTGTTTTGCAGTTTATTGTTGTTACAGTTGACATCCATGCCATTTAATATCTGCCACATCGCTCTATGATTAAACTGCAAAAGCTTTGAGTCAATAAATGATGATAATGTCTGTTTCAGGTGGATGTGTGGTGTTCACAGACGCAGCAGAGGATTGTGGGATATTATCAAGCTAATGCCTGTGTATCAGACAGTAGGTGAGTTTTTCCACTCACCTATTTCTCTCCTTCAGCCCCTTTTTAATATCTGCTTTAAACACAATATTCTGAATTATTTACGTCTGTATTTGAAGTGGGCCGATATTTCCACATGTTGGTCACAGAAGAAAACATTTCTGCCATTTTCTTTTCCTGCTCACGTCTCCCGTGTGTTCAGTCCGACGCCGTGTGCACTGAAGGTTGCTGATAAAATCGCGGAGCAGTTTGACAATGCAGTTTTATTAATGGTGAGTTGAATGAGTTTCAAATTTGTACCTTTGATAACAAGCTGACAAGTCAGGGAGTCTGATTCCAAATGTTGCCGTGACTTTTCCACAAATTATAATCAATCCTCTCTCCTCATAATTCTGGACCATCAATGTTTATTTATTCTGTGTATTTCGTGTCGCAGCTTGATGGCAGTAAGATGTCTCCAGACTATCGGGTCCCTCCCATCGTCATGTACGAACGCAAAGACTCAAGATGGACCCTCAAAGACAAACACACGTGAGAGAATCCCCCTTTTATGTGGCTCAGTTTCTGTCCCATTCTTTTCAACATATCTCTCAGGATATCTTTAGGTATTTTCATTCAAATTTGGTACAAAAATTCACAATTTGAGGTGGAAAACATGGCTGCCAGCCGGGATACAAGATACAAAACCTTATAAAATCCATGTCAGATTAAGTCTACGATGTCTTAAGAACGTGTTCACATCTTTATCTCACTCTCCCACACCAAAACACAGAGAAAATCTGTGATTTTAACATCACAGCACACAGGAGATGAATATTTATATAAAATATTTAATTTAGACATACTTCAGTGACACAAAGTGACCACAAGAGGCAGCAGTAGAAAAGCAGCTCCTGTGTCTGTGAGCTGATTTTCTCTATGGACTTTGGTGTGGTGAGAGTAAGAGGTTTACTGAACTATCCCTAACACACATACTGTATATTCTACACATGAAACTTCCTGTCCATTGTTCGAGGACGTGCAGTTGATGCCGTCACTAACGCATACGTCTGTCCTCTCGTTCAGGATAATGCTGAGGCAGTGGGAGGAGACTCGGGCCATCGCCGCTCAGATGCTGGAGGCCAACGATCACATGACACTGGTGGACTTTGACTGCCACCTGGACGACATCACAAAGGACTGGACCAATCAGAAACTGAACACCAAGATAGCAGAGCTGGCGTCGCCGGCCAACGGGAACATCTAGACTGTAGGAGCGGAGTTTATTTATGTTCTGACCCCCAACACCATGTGATTTACTCCCCCACATCACAAACACGTTGAACACTTTTAATTTTTTAATGCATTTTGTCAAATGAACATGGATATGACGTACGTAGAACACGCTTAAATAACAAGAATATTTACAACTACATCTGTGATGTCTGTTGTCTTTCTCTCCCCCCATCTCGCACCTGGAACAATTTTCAACAGTGAGAAAACATTCACAATGTCACAATTAATGTGCGACTCCTTAAAAACAAATTTTTTTTAACTAAATCAACTAACTTACTAAAATTTAGCTTGTACTTGGCAGGAAATCTGCAAAAAATGACTTTCTGATGCATATAAATATCATGAAATGTTTAATTTCTGACAGGTGGGTTTAGAGATGTGTGAGCAGAGCTGCAACTGAAGAGCTTGACGCCTCAATGAGTTACTGTTTAAAAATAAATCTGATTTTATTCATATTTAAAAATCTGAAAACTCAGAAACCAGTCTGAATCCAACAAAACTGCCTCAATAATCAAAAGTAATATGAGTAATGAATAAGTGAATAGTAACAGTTGCAGCCCCAGATGTGAATATATGAAGAAGTATTGATTATAGGATAAAACTCTTAAGATGCTAGTTTTTTTTGAGGTTATACTGAAATACTATGTTTTTTATTGCAGCTATAACTTAATGATGTGTTTGATAGATTTTTTCATGAGTATTTGAACAGTTAAAGGTTTCTATAGTGCTGAAACATTCATTATTTTACATTATTTTGTCGACAATGCCTCAGTGTTTGTTTTTCATGTAGTGTCTCAGAATCAAACACCAACGACGTCAGAGTCCGCCCCGAAAGATAAATCCACTTCCAGGAAACAGGAAGTTCACTTTGTGAGCTCTTTAACGTCTTTTTTTTTTTTTCCCATTTCTTTAGTGCTGAACATTTTCTAAACGCATAAATGACAACCTCACAAACTACATAACGTCTATTTCAAACTTAGTCAAGATGATTTGTCACATGACGAACATCGAAGATGAGCGAGGAAGATCCATACCACGTTTTTATGTCCGATAACAGATACCGATATTACTCCGATGTGGTCCTTTTAAACGAAACAGCCGTTTTGAAAAAACGATGCGTCTTGTACTTGAAGTATTTTCTTCAGCAGCAGAACGATATCGTAGGATTGTAGTAGAACGATACTGATGCCAATATCTGGGATTGTATGATCCCAATTCTTTTCAGTGATTTCGACTCATCCTTAATTGGAGATTTTGCCCAATATTGGACCAATATCAAAATTCACTAGCATAATGGCTCATTTTAAAAAAGTGATTTTGAATTGTATCGGACCAATAGTGGTAGCAAGTATCGTATCTGCTTGTCCTTAATCGGAGATCTTAGCCAACATTGGACTGATACCAATATTGAGTATCGTAGTAGATTTTGGCCAGCATTGGGCCAATAATGGTCCCGAATATCATACTGACTCGATCTCAATCTGTGATTTTGGCCAGTATTGGGCCAATAATGCTACTAGGACACGGCCTTATCGTAGTAGCTCCTCTGTCATCGGAGATTTTGGCCAGTATCAGACCGATACCGATCATCATATCGGCTCATCAGTCACTAAGTTGTAATTTTATCAGACTATTTTATCGGCTCATAGTTGGTGATTTTGGTCAGTAAGGTAACATATTGGCTTGTCCATAATTTGGGATTTTTTTGGGCACTTATTGGACTGATACTGATCCAGAGTCTGGTATCAGCTCATCTGTAAGACTGTCCCTGTTTTCACTGGATGGTGGTGGTGGGTGGAGTTTAGTCCCTCAGCTGATGACTGAGTCCGCCGTCTGCGGCGACACCGCGACCAGGTTCAGCGTGATTTCCCCAAGTGGAGACTGACTGGCCAGAGTCTGCAGGAACTCGATGGACTGGAAGATGGACTGGGCTTGTGTCACCTGAAGCTCCGCCCACGGAAACGTGATCTACACACACAGAGAGAAAAGACGCAGGTAAACGTGGAGTTTTCTGGTGAATTTCTTGGAAACATCCATTATTTATTTAGTATTTACTCGAATTGGACCTTAAATAAGAAAATGGTGCTGAACGTTATAACAGAATGACAAAAGAATGTCAGTTTGCTGTCATAAAATTACAATTTTTAAGAAATAAAATCATAAATTACATTAAGAGAAAGTGAAACTAAACTGAAACATGTTTTGCTAGAGAAAGAAAGCAAAATACTAAATTATTATGAATGAATGTCTTAAAAATTCAAATTTCAATGGACTCAAACTAAATTGATTCGACTAAATTGTGTGAAAAGAAAGTGAGAATTAGCTAAAATATTATGTCTGAAATTCCTTATGTTGTAGATCCACATCAAAAAGACAATTTTTAGAAAATCATAAAGTTTCCAGTAAAATGTGAAATTTTAAAATATTCAACAATACCAATATTCCTCTAAAACTGAACTTTAACCATTTTTCTCAAAGAAAGAAACCAAAAACAACTTAAATATTTAATCAAAATCTATTTAAAGGGAACAAATTATGCAAAATCAACTTTTTAATCATTTTAATACTTATATTTGGGACTCTGGAGGCCCTACCAGTCACCAAAGTGTGGAAAAAGAATACTCAGTCATGTTTTCGTGGTCCCCCTTAGTGTAAGTATAGGCGATAAAACACGCGATGTTGAATTCCCTGCGCTTATGACGGCAGCATGCGCATTTCACCACGAATGTTACCGCCCCACCAATAAGTTTACTTCGAGAGCTCCACCTTAGCTCCACCTTGTCCCTATAAAATGCGAGTGTGCAGGCGAGAGAGGAAGAGCGGTATTATGTCAATGTGTGCTGTTGATGGCTGCACAGTGTTTTACACAAACTTCCAGCCTCAGAGGATTTTATATATGAAGCTAATGTGTCGGATAAAGTCAGCAAATGTGTGTTCGCACCACTTCGCATCAGACTGTTTTGTGAACCTTGGTCCGTACAATGCTGGACTGACCAGAAGATTAATATTATGCTATTAATAGTGGAGTGGCTCAGTGGTTAAGACCAGTACCCTGTGTGCGAAAGACATCATAGTCGCAATGGTCGCAAGTTCGATTCCACCCCTGGCTGATTGTACTCAATTCAATTGTAAGTCGCTTTGGATAAAAGCGTCTGCTAAATGACATGTAATGTAATATTACATTCCCACTGCTGTGAAGAACGACTCTGGTTCAAACATATATGGTTGAACCCGCAAAGTTTCCTCCACCAGCCATGTTTCTCCTACGGTTCACGTTCAACTGTTGTCATGGTAGCGTGAGCGTGCCGGCGTAGACACACCCCCTGGAAGAAGTGGGTGTGTGTTTGCCTGTGTCTCATTTGCATGTAAAGGGACCAAGCACAAAAACTAGCGTTCTGAAAGGGGCGGGTTTAGCAGGGTTATTGAACTGCTATGATGCTTCATCCTTATGGTATTTTGACCAAAGTATGTCACTGACATGTTCATTAGGACACCAGGGAACTATTTTAACTTGGAGAAATAGGGTATAATATGGGACCTTTAATGCATTTTCCCACAGTCGCCCTGCTCTTATTTTAAATTCTTGATTGATTTAAATTCAATATTTAAGTTGTTTCCTCATTTTTTAATTAACAATTCATCATTTTGGTTTCTTTCTTTGGGAAAAAGTTTTGTTTAAATATGACAATGTAACGTGTGTAAATAAGACCATGTGCAATCATTTTACCTGAACAATGATGAGTTTCTTGGACGGGTCCTCGTCGTTGCACAGTTCTTCTCCAAAACACAGAGTGACACCGCACTGCGGAGGCTCGCCACCATGAGCACAGTAATGATCCAGGTCTGAGTGTACATGCGACATGAGACGTGAAAACCACATCAACACAAAACATTTCACAACGTTTGTAAACCACTCACTCTCCTACACCAAACTCCATAGAGAAAATCAGTGATTTTAACGTCACAGCACACACGGCATTTGAAATCCTTAATTTAGATTGACCTCAGTGACACAAAGTGACCACACAAGGCAGCAGTAGACCAGCAGCTCCTGTGTCCCTGTGAGCTAGAATCACTGATTCTCTCTATGGGGTTTGGTGTGGGAGAGTGAGTGGTTTTTCAAACTTAAAAACTTTTCTACTGAAAAAGTTCAAACACATTCCAACAATATCCCAGACTTTAGCTGACTTTTTGATGAGGTGAGCCT
Organism: Solea senegalensis; assembly: GCF_019176455.1. Taxonomy (NCBI): domain Eukaryota; kingdom Metazoa; phylum Chordata; class Actinopteri; order Pleuronectiformes; family Soleidae; genus Solea; species Solea senegalensis. The sequence continues at coordinate 34,077,516 of NC_058021.1, read as the reverse complement.
TTTGCGAGCTTTGCTGGGTTTTAAGTGTAGGGGGTGCTGTTGTCGTCAGAAAAATCTGAGTATAATTTCATGAATTATTTGAGATGTCAGATCCACGTCAGAAACATTTTTACTCTGACTCACGTTGTTTGAAGACGTCTCTGCTGAACAGCAGCACCGGCTCGTTGTTTCTCTCCATCTTGTGCAGACCCGGCGCGGTCGTGTGTGGCCCCGTCCAGAAGACCCGCCCCTGGCAGTACCTCTTGGCGTACACGCCCTTCTGCATGGAGGTCAGCACCACTCCTTTCTCCATGAAGGGCAGCAGCGTGAGCAGGCCTTGCAGCTCCTCGCCGGCCGGCAGCGAGGACGGAGGCTCGGGCAGGTTGATGCGTGGAAACCTGTCCTTCAGGACAGCCGGCGTCGGGGGGACGAGCGAAGACGCAAGGTACTTGATCCTCACGTCTGTTCCTTGTATGTGACGCTTGAGGACTTCTTGCCCTAAGTAGTGAACCACCACACTGAAGGAGTCCTGGCCTGGAGACGCAGAGGACAGGAAACATTTCTTTACTTTCAAAATAACAGATAATAGCGGTCACAAAATGGCAGTGGAAAAGAACCGTGAGACAGAAAACCACTCGCTCTCCCACACCAAACCCCATAGAGAAAATCAGTGATTTTAGCTTGCGGGGGGGATACAGGAGCTGCTGGTCTACTGCTGTCTTGTGTGGTCACGTTGTGTCACTGAGGTAAATCTGAACAAAGAATTTTAAATGCCGAATTGACTAAATAAGACATTTGAACAGAGTGATGGAGGTAGCAGTGGATCAACAACTCCTGTGTGCTGTGATGTTAAAATCACTGATTTTCACTATGAGGTTTGGTGTGGTGTTAGGAAAAACAGATTGTATCCACTTAACAAAAGACTCTGCTCATAAAAAACAATTCAGTTTAAGTCTAAAATATCTTAAGAACATGATCACGTCTTTATTTCACTGTTAGGCAAACTTTTTCAACAGGAAACACATTTTTAAAGCTCTAACTCTCCCACACAGAAAATCAGTGATTTTACATCACAGCATAAAGGAGCTGCTGATCCACTGCTGCCGCCATCTCTAAGTACAAATGTCTTATTTTGTCAATACGCTATTTGAAATTCTTTGTTCAGATTTAACTCAGTGACACAAAGTGACCACACGAGGGCGCAGTAGACCAGCAGCTCTAGTTAAAATCACTAATTTTCTCTATGGGGATTGGTGTGGGAGAACAAACTTCAGTTTCCTGTTGGAAAGTCTGTCTCACAGTGAGATAAAGAAGTGAACATGTCCTTAAGACATCGTAGACTGAAGCTGTCTTTTGTAAAGTGTCTAAAAACAGTTATGTCCTGTTGGCAGCAGGTTCTCACTGAACATTTGCCCTCCTCTCTCCTGCACAGGAAGTGTGCAGAGTGCTGCTTGTGTGTCCAAACCACAATCAAAAATAACCCGAACTATCACCGACAGACAGATTCACAAAATAAATGTGACACTGGCAGCTTTTTAAAGGGCTTCTACTAAAGTCTTTATTACCGTCTTGTTGGACAGGGACGTTCTCCTCAATTCGCACGTCCAGTCTGATCTCGTCCACCGCTGCAGAGACACACAATCACAGATCATGTGACACACTGAAGATTTGCAAAGCAAAAAATAAATAAACAAAACAAACAAATAACATGGAATGAAGTTTTTCAGGAAGACGAGCAAACCCACTTATTTTGAATCTGAGTTTTTAGATTTCCGCCCCTTCACACACTAAGAGTCTGTTATGCACATGTTGTGTATCATGTTTTCCTTGTGCGTCAGTGTGACTGTGTGTGTGTGTGTGTGTGTGTGTGTGTGTGTGTGTGTGTGTGTCAGTGAACTCACCGTCTCTCTGGATGACGGTGGTGCTGTGGAGAACGGGCTCCTCGGTCTGCACGGTGACGTTGCTCTGCAGCAGAGTTTCATCCACACACTGACAAACACGGCAAAGACAAGGAGCTTTAGCTTCTTTACATCAGTTCATTTTAAAGTACAATTTGAAACACATTCTAAAATTCTCTGTACAGAGTCGATTGAGTCTCATCGAGACTGCCGGCCACTGACTGGCCAGAGTGCCGTTACAGGAAGCGACGTCCCACACACAAACCAAGCCGAACAGCACCAAACTGTAGATCAGTTAAAACTACTTAACAACCATAAAAACGTGGGTTAATCTCCAACAACTACAGAAGTCTGGTGTAAAGTCACTAGTCACTTGTGTGTGTGTGTGTGTGTGTGTGTGTGTGTGTGTGTGTGTGTGTCGCATATAAAGTGAAGTCACTGCAGTTTCACTCAGCTGTGCAGTGATGAATCCGCCCACATTAAATAGGTACTTTTTTTGTAGTGGAGGTGAGGCGAGCTGAGCTGGTGGAAATATGCCATAACAGTATCTGATATCTTTTACACACAGTGAAACAAGAGCTCAGGGAGAATGTGTAATCGTGTCTAGTGTTGCAGTTGACTGTGGTCAGCTGACTCACCGTCTGAGACGAAACCTCCTCCGTCTTTATCTGCTTGACTTGACTCACGTCGTCGCTCTCTGACTCGCTGCTGCTACTGCTCCTCCTCCTCTTCCTCCTCGACTTCCTCACACTTTTCTCTCTGCTCTTCTTCTCTGGGAGTAACAAACCTGAACAGACAGAAACAAACACATCCTTCAAGTAACTCACAATCCTCACCATCGACTCGCTCGCTCTGTTCCTCCATTTCTTTAGTGTTTTTAAGGAGAGAGTAACTGATGAGGTGACAGACTGTAGTGAAACAGCCTGACCTTTGACCTGTGACCCTGTCGCCTAATCAAACTGAACACCACAAAGTTAAAACTACATGTAAGAGATTAGACACAGGGAGGAGGCAGCAGCAGCAGCGACGAGGAAACAGGAAGTCAAGTTTGTAAAAAATGATGAAAAAATGTAATCTGTTTTTATCCTGATGATGATTCACCACAGTCGTGTGTGTGTGTGTTGCTGTTAAGTGTGTGTGTCTGTGTGTGTGTGTGTGTGTGTGTGTCCTCAGGGAGAAACCCTGTTCATTAATTATCTATGTTATTGTTATCGTATAAAAAAGCTCTGCAACGTCGTTTGTGTCAAACAAATCTGAGTTATTAATAATCTACAACACAAACACAATCTTCGTTACACAACAGAGAACAAGAACAAACACATACTTAGATCCAGCTGCTCCCTCAACACACTCACACAGACACACACTTTTTATGTATGTGTTGTCAACAACAAGTTGTTGTGTTGGTAATTAAGTTTAATCATCAGGAATTTCTTACATTAAATCACCCAAATGTTAATCGACCAAAATTCCACTACATCAGACTGATAGATCATTTATTTGAAATGATATGAGATAAAAAACAGAGAATCAGGGAAGTTCTGCCCTAAAAAGCTAACATCGCGAAAATGTGTTTTTTAAAACTTCCTCCACGAATTGTCCAAATGTCCATCAATTTACTGAACATTTTAATAAAATAATCAGTAAATCAGACCTGATAGATAATTAACGTTATACAATAATCTATCACATTTACAATAATCAGTAAATGTGATAGATATGTAATGTTAAATTATAAAAGGGGAAGAAAACAAATTGGGAAATTCTTGCATTAAGAAGCTAAAATCGCAATTTTTTTGTTTACATTTTCTCCATAAAATTGTCCAAATGTCCATCAATTTACTGGAAACCCAAAAATATTTTTGGTGTCTCAGACCTGATTAAAGTTTATATGTAAAATTATACGAGATGAAAAATTTTATCTGAAAATTTTTGCCTAAACAGCTAAAATCGCGGGGAAAAAATTGTTTACATTTTCTCAATAAAATCGTCCATCAATTTATTGAAAAATAAAATAATCAGTAAATCAGACCTGATAAATAATGAATGTTAAATTATAAAAGGGGAAGAAAAAAAATCGGGAAATTCTTGCCCCAAGAAGCTAAAACCACATAAAAAACTTTTTGGTTTACATTTTCTCCATTAAATTGTCCAAATGTCGATCAATTTACTGAAAATTTAAATACAATAAATGTGATAGATATATAATGTTAAATTATAAAAGGGGAAGAAAACTAAAAATCGAGAAATTCTCGCCCTAAGAAGCTAAAATCGTAAAACAACCCAACTTTAAAACACCTGAACTGTCCCTTTAAATGTAGGGTGCGTGTGTGTGCGTGCATCTTACCCTGCTCACTGACAGGAACCAGACGATAAACCTTGTACGGCTCAGAAATGTCCAGCTGAGCTCGCTCCATCACTTCTGTAAACTCCGGACTCTTGTTGAGCGCACAGCGTAGGCGTGTCTTCCAGGAGGCGGGGCTATCCTGGCTACCATCTGTCAGCTTCCCTTTAAACTCCGCCCACGCCTGCGGGAGGAACAAACACATGTTTTGTTCAAGGACAGGAGGAATTTCAAGGTCGGGGTTAAGGTCAGGTGTGTCGTGTGGACCTTAAAGATGGCGGCGTCTTCGTCTTTTCTGAAGTCCTGCTTCCCCGCGTGTTTCCACGGGATACGGAACATAGTTTTAGCCTCGTCGTCCCAAACCAGGCCGGGATATTTTCCACTGCTGACCTGTAAAAAAAGAAAAAGAAAAAAACACACACAAAACATTTGAGTTTGACGTGATTTTCGCTCACAGGGACACAGGAGCTGCTGGTCTACTGCTGCCTCGTGTGGTCACATTGTGTCACTGAGGTCAATCTGAACAAAGCATTTAAAACACACACATGAACTCAGTGATGGAGGCAGCAGTGGATCAGCAACTCCTGTGTGCTGTGATGTTTTGTGGGCTTTGGTGTGGGAGAGAAACTTCAAGTTTGTTGGAAAAGTCTGTCTCACAAGGAGATAAAGACGTGAACATGTTTTTAAAGACATCATAGACTTAAACTGACTACTGAGACAATATTAGATGAGTCTTAAGTTAAGTGGATAAAAAAATGATTTCAGTGACAGTGAGTCAGAAACTCATAAAAGCATACTTTACATGTGTGTTCTCACATCTCTGTTTCCCTTTCCTCCTCCTCCCTCCTCCTTTCCTTTCCTCTTCGTTCCCTCCTCCCTCCACTTTGCAACACACACACACACACACGCACCTGCTCGACTATCCAGGCTCTGAGTCTGCGCGTGCACCGCATTCGTCCTGCAGACATGACTTTGTCCAATCTTTTGTAAAAGAGAAAAAACAACATAAACAAACAAACAAGTGTGTCGTCACTCTCTTTATCTACTAACTCTACTTTATTTACGTGATTAAAACCGAGTTTTAAATGAAAACACGCAGCAAATTAAAGTTGAACGTGTTCGTGTCGCGAGATTTTAACACATGAATACAACTTGTTTTAGTTTCTAAATGTGACATCATTTTAAAATGGAGTCGGGTTTAGAAGCACACACACACACGATTAAAAATATCAAACACACACACAAATATAAACATGTGAAATAACGGAAGTTGTTTTTTTTAAGTTTCGTTTACCTGAGTTTCTTCTTCTTCTTCTTCTTCTTCAGACTGAACTGACTGCTGCTGCTGCTGCTGCTGCTGCTCTGTGTGTGTGTGTGTGTGTTCCTTTGCCTTCAGCACGACGCTCCTTTTCCCAGAAATCACGTGACTTTACTGAAATTGTGTTTGCCTTTGCCACGAGAGGGCGGCAACGGACACACAACACTCAGACATAAACAGTCACAGAGGGAAGTTTGACATTTTTACCACATTTTGGAAACCTTACTTTATATACTATATATTTTTTTGTATATATGTATCTGTATACGTATATATATATAGAGAGAGAGTATATATATATATATATATATATATATATATATATATATATATATATATATACTTATATACTCTCTCTCACTCTCTCTCTCTATATATATGTGTATACATATATATAGACGACATACTACAGACACCGAACAAAAACACATATAGAAGGGTCAGGACTGAAAAGGGGATGCTTACACTGAGAAATGAACTACTGAGGCAAAACTGGAACGAGGTCTACAAAGAAACAGATGTAAATGGCGCTTATGATTCCTTTTTGCAAATATTTAAAACGCTGTATAATAGACACTGTCCTGTAAAGAAAAGACACGCAAATCAGAATAAGGAGGGGAAACCATGGCTAACAAAAACATTGATAAATGCCTGCAAGAAGAAAAACACCCTGTATAGACAATACATAAGATTAAGGACGGAACAGTCAGAAACGAGATACAAACGTATAGGAACAAACTAAATAGCATCCAAAATGATCGCAAGAAAGAATACTACAGTAATCTGCTAGCAGAAAACATGAACTATACTAAAAAACTATGGGATATTCGAAACGATGTGATCAAAAACACAAAACCTAGCTACCCTCCCTATTTCAAGGATAATAACACAAAGGAAGATAACAAGGAAATCATAGCAGAAAGATTTAATGAATTCTTAATCAATGTGGGGCCAAATCTGGCGAAGAACATTCCTGACTCCTTCACTGGGACCACTTTGATAAGGACAGAGGCAGAAACCCCAGCACAATGTTTCTCACCCCAGTGAAGGACAGAGAGATTAGACACCTGGTCAACAAATGCGTAGCAAAAACATCTGCTGTTGATGACCTCGACATGAAGCTAATTAAGAAAGTAATAGATGGAATCGTTGCACCTCTAACATATATCTGCAATCTGTCATTTCAAACTGGGACATTTCCCACCAAAATGAAAGTGACAAAAGTAGTGCCATTGTTCAAGAAAGGGGACATACACAAATTTACTAATTACAGACCAGTCTCAATACTACCACAACTGTCAAAATTCTGGAGAAACTATTTAACGATAGGCTAGACAACTTCATTAACAAACACAATCTGCTATACGATAGCCAGTATGGATTCAGAAGAAACCACTCGACGGCACTAGCTTTAACTGAGTCTGAGGAAATCATTTCTGATGCTGTTGACCAGAAATGACATTCAATAGGAATTTTCATAGATCTAAAAAAGCATTTGACACCTTGATAGCTAAACTGGAGAGATATGGTATTAGAGGCATAGTACTGGAATGGATCAAGAGCTATCTTCATAACGGTTCAATACGTTAAGATAGCCGATAACACATCGACTTGCTTGGACATAGTTTGTGGGGTCCCACAGGGACAGGGTCAGTACTGGGTCCAAAAACTGTTTATACTATACATTAATGACATATGCAAAGTATCCAATATTCTGAAATTAATACTATTCGCAGATGACACTAATATTTTCTGTTCTGGGGATGACTTGAACCAATTAGTGAAAATAGTCAATAATGAAATGGCCAAGCTTCATGTGTGGTTTAATATAAATAAACTATCACTAAATTTAGAAAAAACTGAATATATGCTGTATGGGAAAAAAGGCTGTAAGAAAAGTATTAACATACAAGTTAATGGAGTGGATATTACAGCCATACACAAGGCACTTAAAAGGTAAGCTGGCCAGGAGTGTGTCCATACTTTGGAGGGCACAAAAACTACTAAATCAGAAGGCTCTATACTTGTTGTATTGCGCACTAGTCTCTCCACACCTGCAATACTGTACAGAGGTTTGGGGACACACTTATAAAGCCACTACTTATCCCCTGTTTATACTCCAAAAAAGAGCCTTGAGAATTCTACATTATGCCAATTACAGGGAACGTACAAATCAATTATTTATTAAATCAAAAATACTCAAATTATATGACTTAATAAACTACCGAACAGTACAGATGATGTACAGGGCTGCCAACAAATGCCTCCCTCAAAGTCTACAGATATTATTCCTGACCAGAGGGGAGGGACACAATCTAAGAGGGAACATGATGTTCAGGCAGAGACGGGTAAGAACTACATTAAAATCGTATCGGTCACGGGTGTCAGACAGTGGAATAATCTGGATGAGGAGATTAAAAAATCAGCAAAACAGAGTGTATTTAAAAAGAAGTATGTAGATACGACTATTAATCAATACAGAATGACCCAGGAAGAAAGTCTCTATTGATTGGATCACTTTGTGACTTTGTAACATGCCATGACTTTTTTGAGGGATTTTGAACGACCTGCTATACTATGACTTTTTTGAGGGATTTTGAACGACCTGCTATACTATGACTTTTTTGAGGGATTTTGGATGACATACTATACTATGACTTTTTGAGTGATTTTGGACAACATACTATACTATGACTTTCTTGAGTAATTTCGGACAACAAACTATACTATGAATTTTTTGTCAAAATTGGGACGACATAGTATACGATGACTTTTTTGAGTGATTTTGGATGACATATTATACAATGACATTTTTGAGTTATTTTGGACGACATAATATACTATGACTTTTTTGAGTGATTTTGAATGACATAATATACTATGACTTTTTTGAGTGATTTTGAATGACACTTTTGAATAATGACATACTGACATTTTGAGTTATTTTAGACTGACATAATACTATGACTTTTGAGTGATTTTGGATGACATATTATTGACATTTTTGAGTTATTTTGGACGACATAATATACTATGACTTTTTTGAGTGATTTTGAATGACATACTATACCATGACATTTTTGAGTTATTTTGGACGACATAATATACTATGACTTTTTTGAGTGATTTTGAATGACATACTTTACCATGACTTTTTTCACTGATTTTGGACGATGTACTGTACTATGACTTTTTTGTCAAAATTTGGACAACATGCTATACTATGACTTTCTTGACCGATTTCGGACAACATACTATACTAAGCCTTTTTTGAGTGATTTTGGACGACCTACTATACTATGAATTTGTTTTGTGATTTTGGACAACATAACATACTGTGACTTTTTTGAGTAATTTTGGACGACCTACTATACTATGAATTTTTCTTGTGATTTTGGACAACATAACATACTATGACTTTTTTGACAAATTTTGGACGATGTAGTATACTATGAATTTTTTGTCAAAATTTGGACGACATGCTTTACTATGACTTTTTGGAGTGATTTTGTGTGACATATTATACTGTGACTTTTTTGTCAAAATTTGGACAACATGCTATACTATGACTTTCTTGACCGATTTCGGACAACATACTATACTAAGCCTTTTTTGAGTAATTTTGGATGACATATTATACAATGACTTTTTTGAGTTATTTTGGACGACGTACTTTACTATGACTTTTTTGTCAAAATTTGGATGACATGTTATACCATGACTTTCTTGACCGATTTTGGACAACATACTATACTAAGACTTTTTTGAGTGATTTTGGACGACCTACTGTACTATGACTTTTTGACTGATTTTGGACGACCTACTATACTATGACTTTTTGAGTGATTTTGGATGAAATACTATACAAATTTTTTTTGAGGGATTTTGGACGACATACTATACTATGACTTTTTGACTGATTTTGGACGACATACAATACAAAGTTTTTGAGCGATTTTGGACGACATACTATACAAATTTCTTTGAGTGATTTTGGATGACATACTATACTATGACTTTTTTGAGGGATTTTGGATGACCTACTATACTATGACTTTTTTGAGTGATTTTGGACGACATACTATACTATGACTTTTTGAGTGATTTTGGATGACATACTATACAATTTGTTTTGAGTGATTTTGGACAACATACTACACTAACTACAAACTATACTATGAATTTTTTGTCAAAATTGGGACGACATAGTATACAATGACTTTTTTGAGTGATTTTGGATGACATACTATACAATTTGTTTTGAGTGATTTTGGATGACATACTATACAATTTGTTTTGAGTGATTTTGGACAACATACTACACTAACTACAAACTATACTATGAATTTTTTGTCAAAATTGGGACGACATAGTATACAATGACTTTTTTGAGTGATTTTGGATGACATATTATACAATGACTTTTTTGAGTTATTTTGGACGACATAATATACTTTGACTTTTTTGAGTGATTTTTGAAATTTATTATTATACCATGACTTTTTTGAGTGATTTTGGACTCATTACACTATACAATGACTTTTTGAGTGATTTGGACAACATACTATACTACATGGCTTTTTGAGTGATTTTGGATCTATCTACTAAACTATGAATTTTGAGTGATTTTGGATGACATACAATACTATGACTTTTGAGTGATTTGGACTCCATATACTATACTATGACTTTTTGAGTAATTTTGACTCCACCTACTATACTATGTAGAGAATTTTTCTTTGTGATTTTGACAACATAACATACTATGACTTTTGACAATAAATTTTTAATTTATGTAGTATACTATGAATTTTTGTCAAATTTGACAACATGCTTTACTATGAGACCTTTTGAGTGATTTTTGGACCTATCCTACTATAATTATGACTTTTGATTTTGGATGACATATTATACTATGATTTGCTTGAGTGATTTTGGGATCTACATATCATACTATGACGTTTGAGGATTTTGGACTCCACATACATACTATACTATGACTTTTTTGACTGATTTTGGACGATGTAGTATACTATGACTTTTTTGTCAAAATTTGGACAACATGCTATTCTATGACTTTCTAGAGTGATTTTGGACAACATACTATACTATGACTTTTTTGAGTGATTTTGGATGACATTATACTATGACTTTTTTGTCAAAATTTGGACGACTTACTTTACTATGACTTTTTTGAGTAATTTTGGACGACATACTACACTACGACTTTTCTGTCAAATTTGGACGACATACTATACTATGAAGTGCCACACGGTGGTGTAGTGGTTAGCACTCTCGCCTTGCAGCGAGAAGACCCGGGTTCGAGCCCCGGTTGGAACAAGGACCTTGCACCCCCCGCGACCCTCTGGTGGAGGATAAAGCGGTTAGATACTGACTGACTGACTTTACTATGACTTCTTTGAGTGATTTTGGATGATATATTATACTATGACGGTTTTGAGTGATTTTGGACGACATACTATACTATGACTTTTTTGTCAAAACTTGGACGACATGCTATACTATGACTTTCTTGTCAAAATTTGGATGACTTACTATACTATGACCTTACTGAGTGATTTTGGAAGACATTCTTTACTATGACTTTTTTGAGTGATTTTGGACGACCTACTATATTATGAATTTCTTTTAGTGATTTTGGACAACATAACATACTATGACTTTTTTGAGTGATTTTGGACGACATACAATACTATGACTTTTTGAGTGATTTTGGACGACATAATATACTATGACTTTTTTGACTAATTTTAGACGATGTACTATACTATGCCTTTTTGTCAAAATTTGGATGACATACTATGACTCTTTTGAGTGATTTTGGATGACATACTATACTATGAATTTTTTTAGTGATTTTGGACAACATAACATACTATGACTTTTTTGACTGATTTTGGACGATGTACTTTACTAAAATTTTTGGTGGGTTGGACATGCCAAAGACTTTTTAGTGATTTTTTGACAGCATACTATACTCACGGCGTTTTAGTGATTTATGCGACATACTATAGTATGACTTTTTTGGGTCATCCTGGACGACATACTATACTATGACTTTTTTGGCTGATTTTGGAAATTTATAGTATAGTATGAGGTCCAAAATCACTCAAAAAAGTCATAGTATAGTATGTGGTCCAAAATGAGACAAAAAAGTCATAGTATAATCAGTCAGTCAGTCATCATCTAACCGCTTTATCCTCCACCAGAGGGTCGCGGAGGGTGCTGTGCCAATCTCAGCTACATCGGGCGATAGGCGGGGTACACCCTGGACAGTTCGCCAGTCCATCGCAGGGCCACACACAACTAGAGACAAACAACCATTCACTCTCACACTCACTCCTACGGTCAATTTAGAGTGTCCAATTTACCTAATCCCCACATTGCATGTTTTTGGACTGTGGGAGGAAGCCGGAGAACCCGGAGAGAACCCACGCACACACGGGGAGAACATGCAAACTCCATGCAGAAAGGCCCTTGTTCCAACCGGGGCTCGAACACGGGTCTTCTTGCTGCAAGGCGAGAGTGCTAACCACTACACCACCGTGTGACCCTCATAGTATAGTATGTGGTCCAAAACAGTTAAAAAAAGTCATAGCATATAAAACAGACAGCAATCGTGTCCAGACCAGGAATCAAACCCATCACAATTTTGCAGCAGCAACAGTGTTAACTGGTTTTAACCACTACACCACCATGCTGCTCATATCTCACAGTCAAATGTCATAGTATTGTATGTCGTCCAAAATGTGACAAAAAGTCATAGTATTAGTATAGTATAGTATGTTTAAACAACACAGTATACTAAGACTTTCACGCATGCATTCCTCTGACAGAGATATTGAGATGAAACCATGACAACAGCTTGATATCATCGTACCCACCTGGTTAGCCTTGGAGTTCTCACACACAAACGTCTCGTAATTGGTGGCAAATGTCGGCGCATTGTCATTGATGTCCAGCACTCGGATGTAAACGGGCACACGGCTGATCTGCTGTGGGTTGTCTGGGAAACACAAAGGTAGAAATTAGTCAAGCAATAAGAGCCCTTTTTACACTAGAAATACTGAAGTTCACTCTTCTGCACCAAACCCCATAGATAAAACCTGTGTTTTTAGGCCTGTAGGGACACAAGAGCTGCAGGTCTACTCTGCCTCATTTGGTTAGTTTTGTGTCACTTGGATAAATCTGAACTTTGGATTTCAAACACAGAATTCAGCCGATCACACATATTGAGTTACTGATGGAGCCATCAGTGGTTCAACAACTCCTGTGGGATGTGCTGTGAAAATCGATTTTCACTATGGACTTTGGTGCGGGAGAGTGAGTGTGTTTACAGTTTACAAAGTGACACAAACTTCACTTCCCAGTCAGAAAAGGTCACTTAACAGACATTTGTCAACAAAACACAAATAAAACTGAAATAGACTTAAAGTTTTAAGAATTAGGGAATAAGTAAAAAAAAAAATCTTCTCAGGTCTGCGACAAACACCGGGGCACTTCAATAACAAAATATTCAGAGGTTTGGTATCTGCCTATTATAATATGTTCCATTTATTCCGAAAGAAAAAACTCAATTTGTCTGTGAGAACAAGAAGCGGCAGACGAAAAAGAAGAAGTCGTCCTTCTGCTGCGGCTGCACTCACTGAACTCTGTGGCGATGACGGAGATGTTGTGCCAGGCGTTCTCTTCTCTGTCCAGCTCCCTGAGGATGAACAATGACCCGTTGCCTGCATGGATGTTGAACACTCTGTCCATGTCTGTGCGCCGATCAATGGAGTACCTGCACAAAACACACACACACACATACATGTGAACACGGTTCAAGGTCTGCTGCTAAACATGTGCACTCAGGTCGTGTGGAAGTGGGCTGTTTTCCCTGGTTTACACTCGAAATTACAGGGTTTCTCATGTGTGAAAAAGCAGCGAGGAGACGATCACGTTTACTGCTTCACTCCGGCTCCTATTTTTGAAGGGGGCTTACTCATATGAAAAAATAACACTTTAAAGCCCTCGATCAGTAGCTTTACCTGCTCGGTTTGTGGTTGTTTTGTCTGAGAATAGACGCACAGTCGCAAAGGGAGCGGCGCTTTTCTGTTGCCCAATCAGTTGACTTGTCATGGGTCCGGCTCCACCTGTACCATTACCGGAAAAAATGGGTAATGGTACGGTTTGGGACGGTTACTTTGGTACTCGGTGGAAACACGGCTCAAGTGAACGTTTGTACCAAGGCAACGCTGACCTCCGTCTTTTACTTCCTAAGTGAGATCAATTAAATACTGAGTCCAAGTGAACGTTTGTATTAGATATGACCATATTCTTTTAAAACATTCTGAAAATATTAGATTTTTGTCTGTGCCAAATTGTTGAGGGTTTTTCCTGAAGACATTTTTCTGTAAAACATGTTCATAAGGCAACTGCAACCTTCATCTTTTACCTCTTCAATCGTATCACTTCAATATTAAGTCCAAGGGTTCTTTCAACGAGTTCTTGATATAATTCATGTTCCCAAGGCAAGTCATGTGATTTCTGAGGCCTGAATGACCTTCACCTTTCATGACCAAATTCCAAGTGAACGTTTCTACCCAATTTGAAGGGATTCTCTCAAGATATTCTTGTTATATAATGGGATTTCTGAAGCAACAGTAACTTTCATCTTTTACCTCCAAATTCAAATCCATACTAATCACTCTCCTGTACCAAAGTCCATAGAGAAAATCAGCGATTGATATCGCAGCTGTTGATCCACTGCTGCCTCGATTAATGTGTTTATGTATTTATTATTAGTGTGCTTATTTTCTGACTTTTCGGCTCTGATTTGACCTCAGTGACACAAACCACACAAGGCAGCAGCAGACCAGCAGCTCCTGTGTCTCTACAAGCAGTGGACAGTTTACTTTATGGACTTTGGTGTTGGGACAGTGATTGGTTTTACACAAGTGACACCAAGTTTGGTTTCTAGACTGAAAAGGCAGACTCGTGGTGAGATAAAGCAATTGTGAGACTTTTGTTAAGTAGACAAAATGTCTTTTTTCCAGATTTCTGCTTGCTTTAAACGTTGTCACATAAACCTGAACTGTCTGCAAGAGTTCAGCCCCTGGTGAGCTTTAACACATGACATATAGTCTGCTGTTGCACTAAAAGAGGCGATGTTGACGTTTTAACAGTACCACACACACACACACACACACACACACACACACACACACACACACACACACAGAGGCAACAGGTTATCCCATCATGTTGTTTTCCTCTGCCTCTCAGACTCCTGCGATACATCAGCTTGATTAATGGAGTAGCAGACATCAGGAGGGCTGGCGTGAGAGGAAAGAGACCCCCAAGGGGAGACGATGAACCGGGGCTCTCACGGCACCGGTGCACCTCCTCCTCCCTTAGCCCCTCCCTGATGATTCTCCTGCATTAACCGTTTTAGTGTCTTTATCTAAACAGTCTCTCCTCGCCTGCCTGCGCCCACCACCGCTCCTCCACCACCACCACAGAGCTCAGGCCGACAGTAACTCTAACCTTGTTAAATCTGTGACGGCCGTGGGCTTCACTAATTGCTTTTCTAATATTCCCAATAATTCAGCTGGCTGGGCTCTAACCCTTCCCCTGATTAATGACGGAGGGATAACGGCGCGCTCCGCCCTGACCGGGGCGTCCAAAGTGCTGCTCTCAGCAGGCAGGCAGGCGGCAGGGTGGAGGCGGGGCCAAGGACACGCAGGGTTAGAGAAATGTTAGTGGTTGGGACGCATCCCCTCTGTCCTTCACTGTAGTCAGCTGTGGTTTCTGCAGTATATTAAAGTATTTTTATAGAGTGTATATTACAATTACGCATTATCTGAGCTTTGTATATTGGAAATAAAATCCAGTAATTCAACTATTTACCATCACGAAGTTCAAACTTGCTATTTTGTGACACTGGTGTTTGAAATCCTTCATTCAGATTCACCTCAGTGACACAAAGTGACCACACGAGGCAGCAGTGCGCCAGCCGCTCCTGTGTCACTACAAGCTAAAATCAGCAATTTTCTCTATGGGATTTGGTGCAGCTCACAAACTTCAGTTTAACAGTGATATTAAGTGAAGAATCTAATCTTATGATATTGTTGACTTAAGCAGGTGTGGACTTTATTACGTGAGCCTTTTATTAAGTGGTTAAAATGGTTTTCATGTGTCCCTGTTAGCAGTTTATCCACAGTTATCGAAGCAACACAATAAACAAAATTGGTGTTCAACTGGAGGACAGTTGATGAATAACACGCAAAACTATTAAAAGGTTTTCTCTTTTTTAGTGTTTATTTCCAGAGTTCGCCCTTGGTGAGCTGCAGAGTGGGAACAGCATTAAGAATATTGCGGCATTAAAACCACTTCATTGAAACAGGACTAATAAAACTCTAATAAAAGAGTTGGCAGCTTTTTAAAGATGGAGTGACCCATTACGCCTGCAGCAGCAAAACTGCAGGATCGACTTAGGACTTGATATGTTTTAGTGTTTGAGGGGGAAATAAAAAAACTTTTTAACTAATTGATTTTCAGATTTCATCCAGCAATCCGTCCGTCGAATCAGAGAGCAGATTTCAGTGTTGAAGATCAGCAGTTAAAGTGATTTCTGAAGGGAGATTATATGAAGTACTGCATATAATCTCACTGGAATCTTGTACTTTGTAAAGTGTGTCATTTTTGCAGTCGGGGGAACAAAGTAGCTGCTGCTCCACAGCTTCCTTGTTTGATGAGTTTGTGTCACTGAGGTAAATCAGAATAAAATGGAATTTCAAACACTGAAGTCGCACAAATAACACAATTGATCAATAACTCCTCAACGGCTCCTGTTTGCTCCTGAGGTAAAATCACTGATGTCTTCTATGGACTTGAAATAAAATGGTAAACAAACTCAAAACATAGCATGCTCCTTAGACTGGAGTTACACTAATTACAAATTTGACCTCCCTGATGGAGGATTACAAACCCATATGTGCTCTGGATGTAAAATCGCTGGTTTTCTCTCTGGACTTTGGTGCAGGGAACAGATTGGTCTCTGTCAGTGTCAGCGCCTCATACAACCACACTTTAACCTCCATTTGAGGGACTTTGACTAACCAACTGGTGTGAAATACTGGACTGCTTCTGGGTGCAGATTTCCAGGTGTGTCCAGGTTTCACGTGCGCATACAGTACACCAGCGCGTGTTTCAGCGGCTAATTAAGACGAGCATCCGAGTGACTTCCTCACGCCAGGCAGCCCCCAGGTTCCCCTGGCTCTCCTCCTCCACTAACGGGCTTTAAATGCCACGGGGTAGCTGCCTCCTCCATGATGGGCGATAAAAGAGAATGATATCATATTTGACACCTGCAATAAAGTGGTGGAACTTCAACCTTGAGAGCCAACTCCCTTAGTGGATCGTAAAAATGAGAAAAAGTCTTTGAGACAGAGTCGTCGGCGCAGCACTGCCATTACTCCTGTTTTAATAGAATACTCGCATAATTTCATAACCGCATTACCCGAGTCGCGCGAGTGAACTTTTGTCCCGTTGCAGTGTTAAGTAGCATTTTGTGTCTTTTGATAGAATAATATTTCTCTCTCTCTTCCAGGACCTCATAATGTATCTGAGCACCATTTATGTTTATGGACAACAAAGATTGATTCTCAGGGCTTTAAAAGACGTCAAGGTTTGGATTTTGCATAACTCACAGACTGCCGCATTCATAGTAAAAAGATTTAACACTGTAACTGGTAGGATTTCCATACAATAATTGGTAAAATTGTATTACATTTATTAGTTTTTGGCCTGTTTTTCCTAATTTTAAGTCAAATTATAGTCTGAAAGTGGCTACATTTACAAGTTAGTTTTAAGTATTGTAGTTCGCTGGCAGATTTAGTCGTAAAACAAGAACATTTAAAACAATGAAAGAATATTTGGCGTATTTCTCGTGGTCGATTGCTGTACCTGATGAGACTGTGTTTGTCGTCTGGATCGTTCGCGCTCACAGAGTCGATGATCGTGTTCTTGGCCGCGTCCTCTTTGACCTCCATCACGTAGCTGCCGCGCACAAACTCCGGCGGCTCGTCCACGTCCTCCACGACGATCTTGATGGTGGCCTCGTCCCTGAACGGGCCAGAGGAGAAGAAGCGGGGGTTGATGTGGACGTTCTCCACCTGCACACGGAGACTGTACTGGCGCTTCTTCTCAAAGTCCAGAGGCTGTGACGAGCAGAAGAAAAAGCTGTTCAATATACCGTGTATATATAAACTTGTTTTCTATCTTACTTTGAATCCTGTGTCAGAACATTTTGCTTAAAAACATCATGTTTTATATGCAGCGGCACGTTCGTTCAGCTGCTGATTTTCAGGGAAACAAATCTAACATTCTGAGTGCGTGAACTAGTTCTCAGATAAATTCTGACCAGGCTGCTACCAACGTTAGTAGATACTGGCTCCATGTTTGTTCCATTTTGTTGGTTGTTTTCATAATCGGTTAATCTGTTGATTATTTGTTACAATGATCAGTCAGTGTTGTGTTACTAAAAAACTAAAAATTCAGTTTTAATGATTTCTTTGTTGCAAATAAACCAGAAAAGAAGCTGAAAAATCAAGAGAAATGTGTTTTAATTATTGAAAAACACTGATGAAAACTGATTAATCGATTATCAAAATAGTTGATTAATTTAGTTATCCATTAACAATCGAATAATAATTGTTTTTAAGACCTCGCAGACGCCCTGTTATTGCTATATTTTAGTTGTTATTACACAGCTACTTTCTAAAGGACAGATTATTTCACACAAACTAATGGTGCTTTTAAGGACTTGGACATTTTTATCTTATTGCTTTTGCAAAAATAAAATAGGCCGTCACGTTTCAACGGGGGTTGGGAGTGCATCCATAGCAACCTATTTCCTTGTCCTGCAGCTCTCGGTGCCCTTTAAAGCTGCAGTAGGCAACATGTTTTTGTCATTATTGATCATTAACTCCATAGTAACCTTTCAGTGTAATGTTAATAAAGTGATTTGAGCGAGAAATCTCCCGGATCTCCCGTGAAATTCTCTGCCGCACAGAAATAATAGATTGTACGACGCTGCGGTGAACAAATATTCCACCCAGCCGTGTAATACAATACAAAAATAATGTACATACATATATTTTCATGTTACTTTCCATGTTTTGTTCCTTTTGTCTTCAGATAAATGAAGACATTTCCTGTCAACACGTTTCATGTTGGTGCTTTCAGTGTGATTTCCTGATCCCGTCCACACTCTATGAAACTATCAATCAAAGCTGTTGTCTCTTGATGTTTGCTCAGTGACATCTGTTCATTTTGGAGTTGTTGTTGTTGTTTTTTGTTAACACTGAGAGATCAGTGTGCCAGATTACTTCATACGCTGCAGAGAAAATAATCCTGTTTGGTCTGTCAGACTTGTTGTCTTGTGTTATTTAAAAAAAACTGGAGCTGTATGCGGAGAAAAATCTGCTTAAATGTTTGTTCGGTTTTTATTAAAGTGAAAATGAACCACTGAATTATATGACTGTGGTCCATTTATTTGTATTTTAGCCAAGCTTTAACATAACAACCTAACTTGGTATTCTTTTCTAAAAATTGTGTATTAGCCATCTTTAACTCATTTACGTAATAAAGTACATGCATCTGTTTGTTTACTGGTAGAGGTTTAGTTGTTTTAGAAAAGGAAAAGGTTTCTTTTCTATTCCCTCTGGACGTTAGCATGACTTTTACAGCAGTAAAGAGGCTGCTAAACTCTAGCTAGCTGGCTGCTACTGCTACACCTACTGATGTTAGCAACTACAGGAGCTGCTATCTGCCAGCTGTTGGTAGCTACCACTGCCATAAAGCCTCTGTATTTGACATTAGCAGGTACTAAAGCTAGTATAGTATAGTATAGTCATCAGAGTTTAACAATTTTCTTTCCATTTTGTTTTCTTTTTTAAAGTGTATTACGTTCACATGCTCAAATGATAGCTTTCTTTCTTTCATTCATTCACATAAGCAGCTAATGTAGCCAGACATGGCATGTTAGATGTTAGCAAGTTTTACTGCCCTAAATAGGGTGGTAGACTCCAGCTTGCTGGCTGCTACTGATGCTATTGCTACACCTACTGGTGTTAGCAGCTACAGAAGCTGCTAGGCTCCAGCTATTTCTAGTTACTTCTACCATGGCGTCCATATTTGACATTACAGTTACTGTATTTTCATAAAACGCAGTGGATATCCGTTTGACTTTAGCAACTAATGTATGTGGCATTGGCATTAGCAGCTACTATAGCCAAAAAACAAAACTGTACAGGGTATTTGATGTTAGCAGTGACTCTAGTCAGACCCTGCAGCATGATTGGCTGATGTTTACAGCTACTTTTATTTGGCTACAACAGCTGCTACATGTCAAACGTCGATGCCACGGTGTCAAGCTACAGTAGTGCAGCTAGCAGCTAGCTGTTGTGAACCCTCCTCACATAAAGACATGGACATTTCTGCAACTTGAACTGGCGTGAATGAACAAACAACAGAACAGGACCATTAAAATGGCTGCTCGATCTCTGCTAGCAAAAATAGTGTTGTTTTTCTTAAAGCAAATCTAACAGAAGATGAAGTTTGATACGTACATTTCAACCAATTAACAAAGAGCTTTTTGAGATTATGTTCTATTCTGTCGACCACCCGGAACATTATGTTTACACTGAAGATATTTTTGATGTACGTTAATGACAGAACATCAAGTAAATATACTGCACGCACATTTCTGCGCTGTGATAATAACCACCCACCTAAAGACTTAAAAGGTCTTCATTTTGTGGCCGCTGCTCTCACCAGTAGGTGGTCCAATACTATATTTATGCTTCTGTTGGCGTGCAGTCTTTCATTTCACCCATTTGTTTGGTTAAAAGGAAGCAGATTTGTTATGATCCTCTGTGTGTGTGTGTGTAATCCTGCAGCTACTGTACAGTATCCTGCTCTTACAGCCTGTGATGTGCAGGATGATTAGTGGCCCACATGGCTGCTGAAGTTTTCTGTCGTCTTGCATGTTTTCTTGCAACGCTAACGCTTTAATGCTCCCCTTCTTTCCCTGAACTTTTTTTTTTTGAAGTTGCAGCCACTGAAGGTATCCCCCTATTGATGGAAATAATTGGCAAACGTTGCATCTGAACGATGGAGTCGCTGTATCAGAGCGAGCGCTTCCCTCGCAGGCAGCCTACTGTACATATGAAAGGGGCGGCAGCTCTCGCTCCGTGATCGCTGGAAACGGCCCATGAAAGCTTGAGAAATCCAAATGGAGCAAACCATTTTCTGAAGCCATGAATAATAACATAATGGGAGTCATCGATTTCTGCTGCTCTGCGTTAAGGCGAGGGAGGAGTGCACGTCAGCATCGCATGTGGCTTTGAAGGACAGGAGACGGGACACACTCCCTCATGACAAGCCCATTTAATTAGTAGGTTCAGAATTAGGGCATGCCCACTCCCCGCAAACACACACGCACTCTGCCCGCATGCCACATCCACTACAGTGCCACAGCGGTGGCTACAAAAGGCAATTATGTCATCTTCCACTTAATGATGGCATGATGGAAGCGATCGATGGAAGGCTGCAGGGAGGCCGCTTGATAAGGCAACTGCCAGATTCTGTTGAATACATCAGAAACATGCGGCGGTGCACGCACGCATGCACGCGCACACACACTGCTGAACGCCGCGATCCATACTGAGCATCAATATTCCTGCTTTGGTCTCGGCTGACAGGAAGAATGAGTCTCCCTCGAAACATGTGTAGTGGAGGTGCGTGCGAGTGTAAGTTGAAATCTAATAACTGCAGCCGACCATTTTCTGCTCGTCTCTGTCTCAGAGTATGGAAATATAAAGTTAAAATCCATTTTTTTTTTCTTTATTGAGTGCAGTTTCCTCCTTTTTTTGTAAAAGCAGGAAGCACGCTGCTCAGAGAAGGTTCAGCTTAAGGCGTTACTGATGCTAAAATAGATTAAATGAGATAATATTTGTGTTTTTATGTATTTAGATTCAGATTAGAGACTAAAACTACAGTGAGAGATGATAGTTTTATGTAATATTGCTGGTAGAATGTCAATATCATTATCAATAGATCTTTTCTCTGCCTTTTTTTTTAATGCTGGGAACTGTGTCTCAGGCCTGAAAACAGATAAATGAAGGCTTTCTTCACATGAAAAGCAGAACTTTTCAAGTAAAATATTTTTTCAAATGTTACTACTCACAAAAATAACCACAAGTGACTCTAAACGCTGTAAAATATGTCAGGCCAAGACAAAGAGAAATCTAAAGTTAAGTAAATGATAATGTGGACCTGTAATTAAAACAACAACCAAGCTTTTTTATATATGTATATATACATATATATATATATATATATATATATATATATATATATATAAATGCAACATATATATAATGTAATGCTTAATGTAGTACATTTATTACAATTATAAAAAAATAATTCTGAC
The DNA here is from genome assembly GCF_019176455.1 of Solea senegalensis. Classification (NCBI taxonomy): domain Eukaryota; kingdom Metazoa; phylum Chordata; class Actinopteri; order Pleuronectiformes; family Soleidae; genus Solea; species Solea senegalensis. Next base: position 34,055,476 of record NC_058021.1, on the reverse strand, counting down.
ATGATATATCGATTGAGGGGCCGCCACTAAATATTTAGCAATTACTAGGCTCTGTGCATTTGCCTGTAAAAGTGACTAAAAACTGATTTAGTCAACACTCAGTTAAAGGTGTATTAGAGTATTTAAAGCTTTTCAGAGGCAGGTGCACAAGGAGACATTAAAGCGTTGAGAGAAACTGTTAGTCAAAAGTTGAAGTCATGTGTGGGGATTTTAAAACCCAGTAAAGACCATGCCGCGTCACACACTGACCTTCCTGAGCAGAATCATTCCCTCCTGCGTGCTCCTGTTGGTGGCGATGTCAAACATGCCGGGGCCGTCGCTCCAGATGATCCTGTAGTCCATCTCCGCATTCTCGCCGATGTCTCCGTCCATGGCTCGGATCAGTCCCACCGCGGAGCCCAGCTCCACGGTCTCCGGGACCCGGAACTCATAGAGAGCTGCAGAGAAAACGAGTCCATGTACAGTCCAATCAATCAGGGAAAATAAAATATAAAACAGCTTGAAGAATAAAGAACAGTATGTGTCAGACACTCGAAAACCATGACAACCACAATCATCACCTTGTTATTTTTGTCCACGTCTGTTTTCCCTGGATGCAATTTGCTTAAGATGAAAACACAGTTACAGAGAAGCAGATTTTTACCCCTCATAAAATCTAAGCCAGTGTAAGTCTGTGATATCTTAACAATATTTTTACCACTTTATTTCAATATAATCGACGGCATTTTCTGACTGAAAACCAAGTTTTGGGTCGCTGTCTAAAAGTCTCACTCTTCCACAACGAACCCCCATTGAGAAAATCAACAGTTTTACAAACACGACTCACAGGAGTCGTTGATCCACTGCTGCCTCCACCAGTCACTTCAAATGTGTCATTGTGTTATTTCGGTGTTTTAATTCCTTTGTTCAGGTTTACGTGAGTGACGCAAACTTGTCACGTGAGGCAGCAGTCGACCGGCAGCTTGAGTCCCTGTGGCTAAAAATGCTGATTATCTCTATGGTGAGCAGTTTTACTAACTTTAGTTTCCAGCCAGAAAAGACAGTTTAACAGCAAAATAAAGAGATAACAAATGTTTTTTTTTCATCCTGCTGTCCCTGCTGGCAGAAAAGAATGTCCCTATTTCAACCACAGCTTGAACTAATTCATTTTTGAAGTGAAGGAAAAAAAAAATAAACGCCCTAAAATGAACCCGGAGATCAATTTACACAACAACACTGAGAGCACTGACGTAAGAGTTTGTGCAAAGGAAGAAGAAGAAGAAGAAGAAGAAGAGGCTTCGCAGCACGGCACAGAAACATATTTCATTTCCAAATCAGACATTTGCCCTTTTAACATAAGTATTGACTCGCCACTCAAATCTTTTACTGCACAACATAAATTCTTGTTCAATTTGCTCGACAGAAAATTAATTGCACCTCCGCGTTATTATATCTTTTCTTTTGCCCTTATTGTGTCAGATGATTTCCTGGTTTGAGGTTGGACAAATTGATGGCCGCCTGTCAGCGGCGGCGGTGGCGGCTGCATCTCGTCTGTGCTTAAATAAATAGCCGGACTAGTGGGAGAGAACAGGCGTGATATACACACAGCCTGCAGAGACAAACAGCACTGACACGCTAATAAAACATGCTGACAGTGTTTTGGCAAAGCAGGTCGCCGTGACGCTGACACTCGCCTCAACTAACACACAGACACGCGCGGCGAAAGTGACGCACCGCGAGGTTTCCCCCACACTAACAGGTATTTAGTGTTGGGTGGAAAAGAGGAGGCATCACTCGTGCAGACAACAATGATATCACTTCCTGACACTCTGCCTCCTCTCGGTGTCCCATTACAATATTTTCTGTCTCTTTCTCTCGCTCTATTCAAGCTCCCCTCCCTTTATCTCTTTTCTTCCTCCTGTCAACTCCTCCATCCCTGTCATATCCATCTCCCTCCCTCTAGCTCTTCATTTATTGGCAGCAAAGCTGAAATGGCAGCGTCTGTCCATCCCTCACAGGTTATTCTGAAGTGTGATTGTGTGAGGTACTGAGACACACACACAAACACACACACAGCCAGTGCCGATTTACACCGCGTCAGCATTTCAGATTAGGTAATCTATGCCCGCTTTAGTCCAGTGATATCTTTAGAACGTACGTTTGGTGCTTTTAGCTCGTGTTTCAGGGCCTTTCCCCTCAACAGGAAATTAGTAGTGCTCGCTCTCACCACACCAAATCCCATAGAGAAAATCAGCATTTTTAGCCCGCAGGGACACAGGAGCTGCTGGTCCACTGCTGCCTCGTGTGGCCAGTTTGTGTTACTGAGGGAAATCTGAACTCACACAGAGACACATTAGAAGTGAAACTTTAGTGACAGAAGCAGCAGTGGATGAGAATCTCCTGTGTGCTGTGACGTTAAATCACTTTCTCTATGGACTTTGGTGTAGGAGAGAGAGTGGAACACAAATATCTGTTTTCTGTTAAAAAGAGGGCGTTTAATGATATGATAAAGTAGCAATTATATTGTTATAGTATCGCTGGTGTAGATTTGATTAGGAGAGCGTTTTATTAAGTTGTTAAAAATGTGGTTTTCCTTGTGTCTCAAGCCTACATAAGTGTATAATATGTAAAGGATACGTTTACCACTTTATCTCATTGTTACGCGGCCTTTTCTGACCAAAATCTGAAGTTTGTACACCGCTCACTCTCTTCCACCAAAGTCCATAGAGAAAATCAGTGATTTTAGCTTGCGGGGACAGAGGAGCTGCTGGTCTGCTGCTGCCTCGTGTGGTCACTTTGTGTCACTGAGGAAAATTCGAATGATGGGATTTCAAACCCCGAAATCACAAACGGACACATTTGAACTTAGTGATGGAGGCAGCAACGGATCAGCAACTCCTGTGTGCTGTGATGTAAAATTGATGATTTTCTCTATGGGGTTTGGTTTAGGAGGGTTTGAGTGGTTTATAACGCAACACAAATGTCAGTTTTCTGTCAGTTTACAGTGGAAGAACACATTCAGCGCTGACAGCGTCTAATCTAAGATATCATAGACTTAAGACGTTTTTTGTTAAGAGGCTACAAAGACACGAGGTTCAGGCTCAGTGTGAACCACACTTCAAAAAACCCTGAACTACGCCTTTAACGCCGGTGTAAGCAAAGCGGGGGAGGGGCTGATAAATGGCAGAAAACAGTGTGAGATCAGTGGTCGTGTGTCTGTCGCCGCTTTACAGTTAGCTCTTGCTGTTAGCGAGGGGGGTTAGCGCGGCGACACCGGTAATCTGTCAATCTGAGTGTGGCTGCTGTCGCCGCTCGCACGAGAGGGAGGGAGGTGAGAGAGGAGGGCGGGAGACAATAAAGGAGCCACAGCAGAAAATGAAGGATTGATGTGTCATGAGTGAAAAAAATGGGAGACAAAACAATAAAGTAAAAAGGCTGCAAGGACAAGTTGGAGCAGTAAATTGAGAGCGTTGGCTTTATGGAGTAAAAGGCAGCAGAAGAAAGACTTAATAGAAGCAGAGAGACAAAGAGAGATGATGAGGAGGAGGGAGAGGAGGGGGAGGAGGGGGGAGATAAAACCGCAGTGAATGTACTCTCTTCATTTAGTAGGGATTACAGGGATGATCTGATGCTCTGTGCGGGACCTTTTCCCTCTGTCGTATGGCTTTGTATTTAATTACTCGCTGCCTTTAAGAGGCCGGCACAAAACCCAGAGCTCCCTGCAATAATCCAAATTCATTTTTGAAACTGACACCAGATGGGGGCTGCGGGGCCTGGCACCGGCTCACACCGACGAGTGGATTGGTCACTCAGTGTGTGTGTGTGTGTGTGTGTCCAGGTGGCTGTGCTCACTCTTGGTGAAGCGCGGCGGGTTGTCGTTCACGTCGGACAGGGTGATGCTGACGGTGGTGGTTCCTGTGAGGCCGCCCATCTGTCCCGCCATGTCTTTCGCCTGGATCACGACCTGGTAGTTCTCTTTGACTTCCCGGTCCATGCCGTACAGCGCCGTCTTGATCAGACCTGAGCAAGAAAATAGCACCGATTTAGGGGGTGCAAAAGGCGGGGGTCATATTATAATGGAAAATACAACATTTAAATGGGTAGAAACAGAATAAAATAGTCTGAATATCAGTTTTGTTCGAACCTCTTCAAGCATTCTATCTCCAATCTATGGACAAGGTATGAGATGACATTGATTCATTAATATTTCTTGTTACTGCACAGACTGAACCAAAAGACAATTTGTGATTTAACCACAAACGGCAGCAGAGATACAATCATGTGATCACACAGATATGCATATATGTGAATGAAGATGAATGTGTGTGCAATATGAACAAATACAACTGAGACCTGCATTTTAAATTATAAATAAATTAGAGAAGCACACAATTACATGTACCATGAAGTGTGAACACATGGTTTAAAAAAAAATAAACATGGCATCTCCCGCACCGAATTCCATAGAGAAAATCAGCGTCTTTTGGCTAGCATGGACATGGGAATCTCCGGTCTACTGTTGCCACCTTTGGTAACTTTGTGCCACTTTGTACTTTCCGTACGACGGATTTCAAATGCCGAATTGACAAAATAACATATTACAACTTACTGATGGAGGCAGCAGTGGATCGCCAACTCCCGAAAATCGCAGATTTTCTCTATGGGGTTTGGTGCAGGAGATGGAATTGGTTTAAAAATCTGTCTAATGGTGTGATAAAGCAGCAAATGAGCTCGTAAGATACCACAGATGTAGGCTGAATGAATCATCTCTTTTAGCCATTTATCAGAGAGAAAACATCACACTTTATGTTTTTTTTAAGGGCTAAACATGAGGATTCATAGAAAATAAAGCCTGAGTCTGAGTGATTACATGTCAGTCATGTAACTACATACACATACAGTTGTAGGTCATTTTTTTTTCAAACTGCTCCAGATGGACTGATTTGTGTGTAACCTTCATTAAATTCCGTCTCCTTGTGACTCATACGCACACAAAAAAAGCCCGTTTCCACAGGTGCACTGTAACCGTGTAGCTGAAATAACCTCATCTGCATCTGCTGTATTGAATTAGGTATATTTCATTCCTTTTTTTTTTAACATTTATGCTTCCACAGGCCAGATAATTAAAGCTCTAAGAACATTTTATTACCAAAAGGTCAGTGCACCCGCTCAGTATGTGCAGCAGCAGTGGCAGCAGCAGCAGTGGCAGCAGCAGCGTGGAGCTCAGTGGCCACGTTCAGGTGATTGTGTTCTCATGATTTAACCAGTTAGTGGACCAAAGGGCCAATCCACCGAAAAAAGAAACCCACAAGAATATTCCTTTAATTTTCTGAGTCTAACATTTGCTTCCATCTTCATTTATCTTTGTCTTTTTTGGAATTAAATGTCTGTTAAAGTTCCGGCTTTCAAGTGCCGTCAGATCTCCAGATTTGGAGTCGTTTGTCAGCATATTAGAAAAAAATAAAATATAAAGGTGCACAAACTCCTCCATCTCCCATCAGAGCCTCGGTCTTAAATCCTGTCTCAACGTTTGAATTTTGAAGAGGAGCCGGAGACAGAGAGACAAAATAGAGTCATGCTAAATAAAGCGCTTTGACAAACTTTCAGACTGAGAAGAAGAAGACGATTCAGTGCGATTCAAAACAGCGCCGCTGACGTGGCGCGTCACTCAGGCTCAGATCACGCTAGCCGACTCTCTTCAAAAGGCCTTCTTTTCTTCCCTCCCGTATAAAGTGGCTAAAAAAAAAAGAAGCAAGCACAATACTTCTCCCTTTAATTCCCTCCTTCTTGTTTCTTGGCGTGCAATTTATCTCACGGCAAGAACAAGAGCGGCGATCGTTTACACGGGTAACGTATAGCCGCGCTCCGTATCTCTGCCTACCTTTGTTATTGCTTAATGACAATACACACACACACACACACACAGACAAAGAGAGGAGAAACAAATCCTGCTTATAATGTGAAGTCCAGGCATGTCTTTGTGTAAGAGGGGATGTCAGCTTACATACCACATGTGGGATAAACCATATTACTGTTAATCCCTGCACTAATCTGCAAATGGCTTCCATTTTTTTGTGCCGTTTCCCTTTTGTTTAAGTAAAAGAAACAGAGTGGGATGAGTTTCAAAGCACACATTAATGATTAAAAACTAGCAAGCGGTAACAATTCGGGGGGTTGGTGATTTGCCACTCACTCCGCTACAAATCCCAAACGCTCGTAAATGAGCCTGTGAGAGTCTGAGGCGAGCGGTATTTGTCGGCGTTTTCTTTTTGGACTGGAAGCGAAAGGAAAGTTTGCTCTGTTTAAAGGAGTTATTTTTCTGATAAAGTGCTTTAATTTACTGTGCAGGTACAGTAAAGCTCGCTTCCTCCGTCCCTGCCCTGGTTCGTCATTTATCATGTTTTCCACAAAGGCTCCCTCCAAAATAAAAGGTGTAAACTTTGCTGCGTGAACAAGCAGGTTATGTAGGGCGTAGGTAGCATTAGCAGGAAGATAATGTGTTTGCTTTCTGAGAAATTTGTTTTCTGGGGGCATTTGACTTGTCAAGTCAAATCCCTCCATGTAAACATGCTAGCACGGGCACTAGCTAACGCCACATCGTGTTTAAACGTATTCAAAGTACAAAGCCTTCAGACAAGGCTAATCTCCCGGTTTACAGTGTTTTGTCAGACAACATGTCACTTTGGCAACATTAGCATCTCTTGCTATGTGGACACTGCTTTGCTAACTTTTCATAGCTGCCTCCAGCACTGGGTGTCAAGTGCTAATCATAAAAGTGGCATTTAAGTACAGCACGGGAGCTTTCTTAGGTCTAGTCAGTCAGTCATCATCTACCGCTTTATCCTCCACCAGAGGGTCGCGGGGGGTGCTGTGCCAATCTCAGCTACATCGGGCGATAGGCGGGGTACACGCTGGACAGTTCGCCAGTCCATCGCAGGGCCACACACAGATAGAGACACTCACTCCTATGGTCAATTTAGAGTGTTCAATTTACCTAACGCACACACGGGGAGAACATGCAAACTCCATGCAGAAAGGCCCTTGTTCCAACCGGGGCTCGAACCCGGGTCGTCTCGCTGCAAGGCGAGAGTGCTAACCACTACACCACCGTGTGACCAGCTTTCTTGTTTAATTTTAAATAATTGTTTAACTATTTAAATAATTGTTTAATTATTTAAATCTTTCGCACTACTGGTTTGCTGTAGCCCTTTAAATAGCTAACTATCACCTAAGCTTAGAGCGCTAGGGTTGAGACAATAGCTATAAGTTAGTAACTAGCAAGTTATGGAGGAGGAGCTTTTACGACGATGGCCAACAAAATGGGGGCCAAGTGTAGTCTACTGTTGCTAGCTTTAACGCATTTATAAAGTTGACCTTTAAAATTGAGGTTTGCTGTATTTATTTGGGAAAACGGTGAATTAAATGTCTTGATTTTACATCATTTGTTGTCATAAGCCATTTTTAATAAAAACCTAACCTAACTAGACCTACCTTCTTTTTTTAGCATTGCATCCTGTATGTCATTAAATTATTATATTTTGCATTTTATTGAAGTATTATGTGTCTACATGATTAGTACTTTTGATGAGCAGTTTTACACAAAAGGTGCCATGTGAGTTTGGTTTGCACAATACAAACATCAGCTGCTTAGTCAGCTATTTAGAGCATAGAGTAGTGGATTTTTCCCTGACAAAAAAGCCAGATTCACATTATGCTGAAAGGTTATTATGGAGTTATTGACCAATAATGACAAATTCATGTTGCCTACCCCAGCTTAAAATTGGAGTTTGTCTTATTCTGTGCCTTATTCTGTGTACACATATTGACCAAATTAAGAAAATCTCCGGTTTGTTACCGACCTGTTTCTGGGTCCACAGAGAAGTACGGCTGCCCCTCCACGATGCTGTACACCACCCTGGCGCTGTTCCCGTATGTGGCGTCATCGGCGTCTATGGCCGTCACTTGAATTACCGAGGTGCCTGCGGGAGGAGAGAGGTAGAATTCATGACAATGATTTAGATCAAATCTCCAATACTGCTGAAAAATAGCCTGTCGGATAATTGGTTAAGCCGATGCACCTTCTGATGAGGTGTCGCATCCTCTTCTAATCACGCTCATGCACAATGTGACGGATAATTTCTGTCCCTTTGCATTACCCAAACCAATCTTTATTCCTCGGCTACTTATACCCTTTCACGTGATTGATTTACACGGGTGATCAATAAATCCTAATGTATTTTTCCTCAAGTATATCTCTCGAAGCATACACGCAGTACAGATACACTCTCTCTGCAAACCCCCAGCAGCCTATTAGTGTATCCACATATCTGTGCAGTCCAAGAAGCCACATATCTGATAAAGGGGGAGAACGACTGTGATTCATTTTCTCTTCCACAAAGACTGAAGCCCTATTTTAGCAGAACAAAAGGAAGCGGTTAGCCAAGTGTTACCTCCCAAATGGCGCCCTGCAGGGCCAAGTGTTGCCTCATTACATGCAGAGGAAAATTAATTGAGTAGAAATATTTAATGGCAAAGTGGTATAAATATAGAATTGTGCGATGCCACTGCATAACGACCTCGTGAAACTTCTCTAATTTGATGTCAGTTGAGATGTGGAAGGCGACTTCGCTGCTTTTTAAAATCAATGTGGAAGGCAGCGGAAGAGAGAGAGACAGAGACCACGGCTGTCTGACTCAGTGTAAGTGACAGTTTGGGAAGGATTCCTGAGCAAGTTCACTGAACCCTGGTCGCTAATACCTTTAACTAGGGAATTAGACTCAAAAAGGCTTTTCTGACATGGTGGCTTTTTAGAAAATATCACTGATCCACATCAGCCATCTCATCTCTGATGTAGACTTGTAGGGTTTTGGAGATGTTTCTGACAAACAAAGTGTGGAGCGCTCAGAGTTGTGGCGGAGGTGGAGTAAATTACCTTGACTGCAGTCATTCACTTGTCAAAGGCTTCAAAGTTCGCCCCTGACTCAGTGAAGAATGTCAGGGCTGCGGAGACTATAATAAACCTCAAAGTGTGTTTGCCACATTTAAAGGGCCAGCGTCTCGACGCAGTCACTCGTGAACACATGCTCTGCCGAGCGGTGACATCACACCTCGGTTGTTGCCATGGGCACCCGTGCTGCCCTTAGATAAGTGCCGGCCTCTCTCCTGAGGTTGCTGAACCGAGTGACAACTCTGTCACATGTCTGAGCGTTAGCACCGACGACGCTCAAGCCCTGAAGAATCAGTAGCCGCAGCGGGAGAACACAGGGTTCACTCCCGTGCTTTCATGCAAGTATTGATTAAGAGCCTTTTTTATATTGTTTATCTATATTCATGAGCCCAGTATGTACTTTTAAAACAGCGAGCTGGAGCCAAAGTGCACGGCGGATTAAAGTTTAATTTGGTGCCCGAATGAAAGGAACAAATGATAACGTCGAAACAGCAAATGGCGCTGTCTCAGAAACTGGCGGTCCAGAAATAGCAGCCGCTGCATTTATTCACTGCGACGCTGACAGAGCTCACAGTGTTGGTAATTAAATTAAATACTGCTTTAATAAGATACAATACAGTATTTAAAAGATTATCGGCTCCAGTGCTGTAACCATCACAGAGACGCTGTACCTTGTTGATTTTCCGCTCATAAAACAACCCCCCCCCCCCATCTTTGTCGATTAATTAGTTGGGCCCCCTTTGTTGTGCCGGCATCATAATTATGATTGATAAAGTCCCATTGATCTGCTAAGACTGCCATCTCTATCCTATTTGATAATGATAAACCTTTTAATCCAGCTTCTTGCACGCAGATGCGCACACCTTAATTTGTGTCGCCACCTAATTATTGTCTGTTTTATGATCAATAAATATGTTTTGACATGCTGAACACAGTTTTCTTTGCCAGCTGTACACACTCCAAAGACAATTCATTATTCCTTTCTTTATTTGTTTCCGTGTTTTTTTTTTTTATTGAATAATTAATTCATTTCCAAATGTGGCAGAAAAAATCTCAATGACAGGAGCAAGATAAAACAAATAAAGTGAAATTACTGCCTAGTGTTCTTTGCAACCTGTGAAAACAGTTTTTTCAGGCTTAAAATGACTTTCCAAAAAGATGCTTTCTGAGGCCAACCCGACCTTCATCCTAAATCGTGTCAGTTGATTCTTGATTCCAAGTAAACGTTCGTACCAAGGCTGAAAAGATTCTCTGAAAGACCGAACGTTGGGTCATGGTGACCTTGACCTTGAGCCACGAAAATCTAATCAGGCCATCCTTGAACTCAATTGAATGTTTGTGCCAAATTTAACAGGATTTTCTCAGGAAATTCATAAGAAATCACATTGACCTTGATCTTTAACATTTGACCACTGAAATCTAATCATTTCATCTTCAAATACAAGTGAACATTTGTTTGAAATTTGAAAGAATTCCCTCGTTTTCCTGAGGTGTCAAGGCCACAATGTCAAAAATGTGATTTCTAAGGTCACAGCAACCTTGATTTTTGACAAAGTCAAAACTTTGAGTCCAAGTGAAAAGTTTGAAAAGTAATCCCTCAAGAAATTCCTCCGATATCACAACAGACAACAAGAAAAATTAACCTCTCTGACTCATAATAAAATACATTTAAACAACCGAAGTTGCAAGTAGCTTTGACCGGGCCCTTGCTCAAGCCGGATGGTGGTGACTGACTCATGTGGGAACTAATGCTAATTCAGGAAAGTGGGTGGATGAGAAAGATGTAATTTATTCCTAGTCTGTTTTTCATTTGTGGAAGGAAATCTCATCTGCCTTGAGTCAAAAGCACTGGATGTAAAACTGCCAAAAAATGACCAACTTCCTGTTGGATTTAGAATAAGGCTCCTTGTTCATATTGACCTTATTCATGTGATCACCAATGTTGGTACCTCGAGGCTGACTTGGGATGCCTACAGAATACAATACAATACTAAGAATACAAAAAATTGCATAATTACGTGTGTTGTTCTAGCCTCAAGAAAAGACTAAGATCAGCTGTTGAGGCGAGAAAGAAGTTAGGAACTCACCAATTTCGGACATTTCTGGGACTTGGGCCATGTACACTTCCTTTGTGAACTTTGGCTCATTGTCGTTGATATCGTGGATCTTGATGATGAACTCGGACTCGCCCTCCAGTGCTATGTTGGTGAGGCGATTGACAGCTTTAGCGTGGAGGATGTAGTAAGCCTTCTCCTCCCTATCCAGCCTCTTGGTGGCGTGGATGTCCCCCGACTTCTCGTCTATCTTGAAGAGCGTCCCCGCTCCCTCGCCGGTGAGGACGTACCTCACGCTTCCATCTCCTTTGTCAGAATCTGAATGAAGCTGCATGTTGGGAATGAGAAAAGAAAGATCGTGATTATGCTCCCTACAGCAGAGGAACAGCAATCTGAAGCATATGCTTGTGGTATTTCCATTTTAATAAATTCCCACTCTGCTGCTCTCAATTACTAATTGTTATAGCACAGCAGTGACTACAACTCCAGTTCATGAAAGCTTTCACATTTGCTTAATGTTATAAAACCAGAGTGTCAGCTAGCTCTTTCGGGGGGGGTACGGTTACGGTAGTTAGCCCGAGCAGAAAAAGCCACTTTGAGCAGAAAATGCATCTGCAATTACATAAGATTTGCTGAATGCACAGTTTGATGGACAGGTGATGTCTGAGAAGTAGAGTGCAAAAACACATCCTGAAAATGAGCACTTAGTGCCAAAGGTGTTACAGTTACTCTCAGTGAAGTACATTTTAACAAATGTGTGTTTCAGTGACAGTGCACGTTCACTCTCCCACACCAAATCCCATTGAGAAAATCAGTGATTTTACTTCGCAGCACACCGGGGCTGCTGATCCACTGCTGCCTCTATCAGTAAGTTCTAATGTATTATTACACTACAATGTAGTGCTAGGTCAGCAGCTCCAGTGTTCTTTGAGCTAAAAACACTGATGGTTTCTATGGACTTTGTTACAGGAGAGTGAGTGAGTGGTTTACAGAGTTAAGATTTCAGCTAGAAAAGACTAATGGCATTGTGGATTTAATTCTCTGAAGTAGACAAAATCTGGTTTGTGGTGGCAGTATGAGCTAGCCTGCATTTCCTAGACTGTTCCTCATACAGATAGACTTTAAAAAGACTGCACTATCACTATTAATTTAATACATAAATAGTGTAAATTCTGAAATAAATCAAATGTATTAATTTGTGTTAGAATATCAGTAAGGACCCAGAGGAGGAATGCCAACAGCAGAACCTAACAGGAAGTTAGCCAAATGTTAGCTTACTGATGGTAACTTTTAGGTGTTCGTAATTTGAAAGTATTTGTTTAGCACCAGAAAACACCCTAAACGACAGCTAACTCTAACTGTAGCTTTGAAATAGAAAAGCTCTTCTTTATTGAAGACATTTGTGTTGTCATTTTTTAGACACTATGTAGGCACTGGGAGCCGGTTTTGAAAGTATTGGTTTAGCGCTAGGACAACTCAAGACTATGCCAAATCATAACTTTTGGACTTTGGACTTTTATTAATCCATCAGCAATGGACAGAAGCCAAACAGATGACATCACTGAAAACAGAATCCTCTTTAATATTTCTGATACACTGTGAATAAATCAGTAATCTGACCAATCTGGGCCTTGGCACGGGAACAGCTACAGCTTTGATAAGAGCTTTTGCTCTTGTTATTTAACAGATTCACATCATCTTTAGCGAACTGTCGCTGACGGTGCACGTCCGTCGCTTCACCCCATTTCAAAAGTTGTCTGCTTTTGTGTTGCTACATGCAGGTTGTTGGCACGTTCACGGCGCCGTAAAACAAACACACCAGTGGGTCGACGTCTGTGAATTAACAGCATGAGAGTGTGCACGTCTGCCACTGCTGCCAATCCCACCACCAACCATGCCAGAGGACCATGAGAGCCCACTCACTTCATTAGTATTCGCTTACTCGCTCTCTATCTACTGTTCCATTTTTTTCCCTCTTTCTGCATTAACAGCAGCTTAGCATGCTCTGACATTTTAATTCCACCACCAAATCCCCCTCCCCCCGAAAAATATTTATCTCTCAGAACTCATCAAAAGCTTGTCCAGTCGTTTGCCCTCCCGCTGCTTCGCTGCTGACTTCCCTTCCCCTGCTTTAATAACCACAAGGACATGGTAATAATTGCTGGGGGAGGAAGTAAAGGGCAAGTAGGAGGGCAAATGTTTGCACACATGGACAAACAAGTTGAGTACAAAATGAGGCAAACACAATCTCACGATGGTACGCAAGGAAATTCTGAGGTCTGTTATTGACACCTCATTAGGTCCCGTTTGAGTTTGATGCGAGTTGTTGTCGTGCCAAGCGTTCTTGGCTGTGTCGGTGGACAGACTGCGGGGGGATATTTTGTACGTTTGCTGCTGGGTCACAGGGGAACACGCTGCAGAAAAAAAAACCCTCTCCGCACTCATCATATATTAAAAAGCTTTTCATCGCAGGTGCTCCAAGGCTTTACTAATTCATGCTGTTTTATCAGGGCAAAGCTGGCGCATGTGAGATGAGCAGCTTTGTGGATTAGCATCTTTAACACTATTTTGTTCCTGTGCTTGAATGCTGGTGGAAGGGAGAAAAAAAAAGAGAAAAGACCATTGAACCAAGTGTGTTGTAGAATTTCAGCATCTTCGGATTAGGATCTAAAGTGGAGCAGCGTTTCATTCACCCACTTGAATTCCGGTCAAAACAACTCTCCTGTAAGTGTTTTCTTCTTCTGTCTAACCAAGCCAGGAGAATATCTCGCAGCGTTTTATTTGTTTTCAGTTCCGCTTTACAGCTCGTGCTTCCAAACACAGACTCAGTTGGCTGAAAACAATCCACTTCAAAATTATTATCTTTCCCCCGCTGTTATAGCTGCAATGTTCTTTTCTATGATTGTCTATCAAGCTGCCTATCTCTGCCGGCACGACAATTCAGTTAATAACTGTTGAGACCTCTCCTTTCGGCGGAGATGTGAGATAGGCAGTGTGACATACGCTGTGTCGACTGACATTTCTATGGAAACAGAGAGATCTCGTGGCTCTGAGGAGGAGTTCCTCCTCGCTTCCCTGAAGGATATTACAAGGCGGCGCGAAGCATCGAACCCTGGCCGCCCGTCTGCTGCTGCAGCGACCCCGTCCCCTCCCCAGGTTGCTCTGCCAAGCTGGTAAGGAGAATTTACTGCTGCCTCTCCAGTCGAATTAAGAGGAAGGGGGTAAAAAAAAAAAAAACCTTTCTTGGAAATCAATGTGGCAGCCCAATGTGCATCCACAATGGCCCTCAGATCAATTTATATTGAAAATACAATTAAACAGTCACAGGGTGAGAAGAGAAAGCCACATGTACATTCAGTGTGGTCCCCAAGTAGCCCGGACACGTCAATAGCTCGCCTTTTCTCTTTTGCCCTCCGACTGTACGTAATAGATAGAGGGCACGTCATGGTTTCAATTAACACTCGGGACTTTTGGTCTTTTAAAAAAAGGAGACACCATAAAGATTTTGTCATTGTAAAATAGTATCCATAGCAATAAAGGAAAGATTGATATTTAGGGCAATGCACTATTGATCAATAATTCCGTAATAACTTAAAGTGATTTAAGAGAGAAAAGCTTCTGCTCCACCTTTAGCCTCTGTTTCCAGCCTTTTGGGGACATCCAACCCGTGATAAGAGACATTAACCAATCCCAGCAGTTCATAGACAGAGAGAGAGTGAGAGAGAGAGCAAAATAGAGCCTCCTTTTGGCTGTTCTACCAAGCACATGCACATTCAGTGAAAAAGTTGCTTTTCCAACAACTGCCGACACTGCAAAGAAACTACAACAGAGGAAACTGTCTTTAGAGAGAGACAATAGATGCAATAAAACACACGGCCCATGTCAATATGAGAGGTATAGAGATTGTCAGAGGTCATCTGTCATGTCTGTGAGGACAGAGAATCCCAAAATATTATCACAGCTAAGAGAAACCAGTTTCTAGTTTGTACAGAACAGAACTTATTCATACAAAAAAACAGATGTGAAATGTAGCATGGGTACGACTTTTTAAACTTGACTCCCAGAGAACTTCAGAGAACTTCACAACATCAGGTTCTGCGGTGGTCAATGTTAGCTTAGATAGTGTCCACAAGGGACCTTCATTTTAAGTAAATAACTCAACAACGTATCCACAAATACAAATATATCAAACAAAACTGAGTGTACAACTTACTAATTCAACTCAAAAAGACAGAAGTGAATGTATTATAGGTCCGTTGGCTAACTAACAAGCTAATTTATCTCCAGTGATAAACCCACTGCACTGTATGTAGGTTAATGACAGCACTTGAAAATGAAGCTGGGAAAAACAGAAATTCTCCGTTGATGCCATTTTCAATTGCGAACTTGAGAAAAAGTTTCAATGAGTTAAGGATTAAAACTGCAATTTTCTGCTTGTAAATGGCAAAAATCAGCTACTTCTCTTCTGATCCTTGCAGCTGCTTCGTCAATCTGTCTCATGTCTGTCTGGAAAATATAAACCTACAGGTAGCAGCTGGTTAGCGTAGCTTAGCTTATTGCTTTAGGTACCAGTCACATAAATTCCAGAGACAATGATAGGTAGGTTCACCATATAACTTTGGAAAACACCAAACTTCTTATCTTTTCGTTGACAAATTTTACAAACAGTAAACAAATCCTGTAATTGCAGAAAAACAACTTGAAACTAGTTGATTTGGGACTGAAAACAGGGTGAAATATTCTTGTGTGCTTTGACAAAATAAGGCGGTAAGGACTCAGACACAAACGACTAGAGAGAAAGATTTCTTTGTTGTGAATCAGCTGTGAAGCAAACTATTACCGTTTACGCCAACCATTATGCCGTCAAAGACGCGATTTATTTTTCAAAGCCTTTCACTCAATTAGCGCTCACAGCTGAGTGATGCCACAATGGCTTCTTTTCATTTTTTTCCACACAGAAGATATTTATTTGTGCTCCTACGTGCTTCATCTTCCAGTGTGAAGTGGGCTGAGAAGTGGAATGGTACTTATCAGACATCTGTGTGTGAGAACTTATCAGCGAGCTGTCTTTGTTTGTGAAATTAATCAGCTTTGAGTGCAGCAAATGTTAGTGCAGGCGTGTTCTGGCCCCGCCATTTGTGCCTCACTTGAGCTAGGCCAAAAGCATGGTGGTGGAAACAGGCTGCTTAGGGCAATTAGCCAGTTAGCCTTTAAGGCCTTGAGTCCTGGCCTGACGGAGTCTGGCTCGTCTTCCATGTAGCCCAGATGGTAGCCTCAGACGGTGCACAAAAATAGCCCATCGAATGCCTGTTGATGTGTAAACTTGAGAAATGTGGTCAGAGACTTAAAGGTGAAATGTCAGTTAATATCACGGTGCCATTTCCAGCCCGCTTTCTTTTAATTATGGACAATTTTACAATTTGAAACTGTTGTTTCAAAGATGTGGCCACAAGTTATTTTTGACAAACGAGATAGTGTTCGCACTCTGCTGGTTCAAATTCGTGGCTTTATAATTTAAATGTATTAACTTTTATGACTTTTTTTAGTCTTTAAAGTCACTTTTATTTAAGAAATGAAAACAAAAAAACAGTACTGGAGGTGTAAAAAATATAGAAATTAAAGTTTCAAAAGTCTCAAATTTAAGTTTACTTGTATTCAATACAAAAATCTGCAAAATTCTTTTTTTAAAAAAAGATACAGCCAATAAATTTGAGGAAATTCAGGGGGTAAAAAGTTACATTTCTTCTAAAAATTTATTATATTATATATAAAACATATTTGTATGTTATATGTTGCAAGTGGTAAGTTTGGTTTTAAATGTAATGTTTCTCATAGATTAAGACAATTTCCCACCATGTTTGTCTAATGCTCAATGCTTTTTAATGTTTTTTTCCATTGGAAAACATAATTGCAAGTGTAAAAAGTACTAAAAAACAAACCTATTTGTTCCTTTTTGGAGATTTATACTGTATATTGTTTGAACAGGTTCATTTTAAATTTAAAGGTGACATCGAATGCTTGTATCACACATATATGTTAGTTATGGAGGTCTACTTACATATATGAACTTGTTTTCATGATTAAAAACCTCCTAATCGCTGCAAACGAGCCGATCAAAATATCTCCTCGTTGACGCTCTCGTCAGCCGTGCTGTTTCAGACAAAAATCACACCCCTAGAATGTGGACTGTGTTGTGATTGGCCAGCCAACGAGAACTTTCCCACTGTCCTGTGATTGGCCAGGTACCTGGAAGTGACGTAATAGATAGGCCATCTCTCAGATACACAGCTCCCCCTCTGGCACGGTGGATGCTCTGCATCTCAGCAGCTACAACGAGAGTAGTTCTTCTTCTGCGGTTGAATGTACGCAACCGGATGTGCCCGGACTAGTGCCGGCACCAGGAGGCGCTACGGTGGTGAGAGGAGTGGTGAGGATTTCTGATGACGACATCAAATTAAGGAAGTGCCGATCCGCTTCGCAGAGCCCAGGAAAACAATACAACACTATTTTCTCAGCAGTGGCTGAACTGTTGTTCTGAAACTTTAGGGTTTCATAAACAAGGTCATGACGCAGATACACACACAAACGCAGCGTTAATTGGAGCTTCCGGTCTATGTGGGCTTTAAGTCTGCATGTGGATCACAGAAACAGTAGCTGCTACAATAGTGGAAGCTAATGAGGATCCAAATAAGATTAAATAAGATATATACAGTTGAAACCAGACGTTTACATACACTATATAAAAGTGGGTAGAAATAATTATGGTAAACCTAAAACAGGAAAAGTGATCGTCTGATTTCATGTCAGACAGTGAGAAAAATAAAAGCATATGTGTCTTTTTATATAGTGTATGTAAACTTCTGGTTTTAACTGTATATATGAATTATATATAAATTAGTAAAAAAAGAAGCATGGTGGGGCTACATGGCCCCCTGACCACTAAAACCCTGGCTACGGCCCTGCTACCACTCGTTTTAAAACACTGGAATCCGAGAGTGAAAGGATAGAAAATCACCTTCATGAAAGGCAGCAGAAGTGTGAGCTGGTGTCGGGCAGCCGCGGTATCTCGCTCAGACATCGCTTCTCTCCCACGACATCGCAGAGACAGATGTTTGCCGAGGCCTCGTCGCCACACGACCTCATCACATAACCCTCCCCGCTGCTCGTTCGCGCTGCGTAATTGAAGACGCCCCCCCCACCCCGGGGCACGAGAGGGAACTTATCGCCTAATCAACAAACACTGCCAATGTGTGCTCCAGGTCGCCGCTGGAGACCGCGAGGGGGTTGCCATGGCGCGGCTACAGCCAGGCCTGTGCCATATTGCAAACTCCTTGCCTCACTGCCAAGGTGAGCAGCTGGTAATGAGAGAGCATGAACGGAAACCACAAAAAAAAAAATCACACCGCACCCCCCCGTTCCAAACAAACATACAAAGCCCTGCACCTTTCCACTCCACTGCTGACGCTCGAGTTTTTCCCCCAGGACGCTTCAACCACTGAGTCATGCAGGAGTGGGAAGCGTGTTGTGTCTGTGTTCATCTGCCTTTTTTCTTGATTTCCTGCCCATTACTGGATGTGTGTGTGTGTGTGCGTGTGTACATGCAAGACTGTGAGGGACTATGTTGAGGAGTCTACCCACCAGGCGTGGAACCACTGGGGCCTATCAGGGGCTGTAAATACTTTATGAGATATGATAGTGCAGCGCAAACAACTCCTCAACCACAGGCCATTAACCATTTTTCAGTGGATATGTGCCCTTTGGTAAAGTAAGAAATAATAAAATAAACAAACATTTTCTTCCCCCAGTGACAGAGCGGGCCCTTGGAGGCCGTGTGTGCAGCTCGCCTGCTAATGAGAGGCAGCGTACGATTTGCTCTCTCTCTCCTGCAGGACAAAAAAAGGAAGAGAAAACAGAATCGGAGGCCAGTGCAGCGAGTTGAGCAAGATTAGCAGCGCCACCGTTTTATTACCAGGGTTGGAAATCGTGTACATCATTCTGCTCTATGTGCTGCCTCACACATTTACTCACCTACAGATATATAATCGGCTTGATTCCTATGTTTTTTTCAATAATTAAACCTCCATCCATCATCTACTGCTTTATCCTTCATCAGAGGGTCGTGGGGGGTGCTGTGCCAATCTCAGCTGACATACTGTAGGGCGATAGGCGGGGTACACCGTGGACAGGTCACCAGTCCATCGACAAACAACCATTCACTCTCACATTGACACCTATGTTCAATTTAGAGTGTCCAATTTAACTAATCCCCACATTGCATGTCTTTGGACTGTGGGAGGAAGCCGGGAAATCCTGGAGAAAACCAAGCTCACCTATGAATTATTTTTTAAATCTTATTTATTTAATTAATGAATGAATGAATTACTTATTATTATTAATTAAGAAAATAATCTTTAGTTGCAGCCCTAATCTTAATGTATATCTGAGTAGAAATCAAATAATTGTGATTTGGCACCATCTAGTGGAATGAAATGTATTTTTGTTATTTATGCTAATCCACAAAAAGTTTATTTGTAAACACGAAATCAGTTAATAAAAAATCGATATCACCAGGCAAAATATTGCGATATTTCACAGTATTGCAGCATTTCATCCAAATTTAATGGATAAAAATAAATGGCTCATCACTCCATCCTTGTTCCAACTGCTCGCTTCGTTTCGGCAAAGATCGCAAAACTCTATTTGTGAGCGCTTCACTCAACTAAATAAAAAGCCTTTGTTTAAAAAGAGAGGAAAAAAAGGCAACCATGAGAGATCACTTTTAAACAAACGACAGGAGACAGGATGCTGTAATTCAAGAGCAGTTTCATCATTTCTATTTTCTACCGCATGTCAAGAGCTGCTCCCTTGTTTATAATAACATGCCATTGTGTTATTTCCAATTCAGTTTTCAGCGAAAACACAAGTGCTTTTGTTGCGTCTGTGTTCTCCGGTTGCCACGATGTCACTCTCAATGACTAAAAATCCTCTCTTTTGTGTTTCTCCGTGTTGTTCGCGTTCTTGTTGTTTTTCCCTCTTTCAGACCATTACATTGTGTGTGTGTGTGTGTGTGGGAGAATGGCCTCCACCTGAGGATACAGATGCAGATGGTTGTTCTCCATGTCGAGCAACTCAAAGAGCTATTCATTCCCTTTAGGGCCTCATTCATCATTTGTGCTTTATCTTGCAATTAACATACAGTAATTGCAATCAGATAAGATCCGCGCGCCGCAATCCTCGCTAACAACTGGCGAGTGAGGAGGAAGAGGAAGAAGAGGAAGGAGCTCCCAGCTGCATGTACTTCGGGGAAACTACAAGAGGAATAGTTCAGGGGTTTTTGGAGTGCGGTTACATGAGGTAGTGACACAGTCAGTGATGACTTTGCCGTGTACGGCCCCCGGGAACCAGCCAGAAAACACAGAGGCTAACTCGCACTAACAACATGGCTGCCAGAGGGGACGCAAGAAAATAAGTGATTTTAGCCACTTCACAAAAGAAGAATCTATGCCTATATAAGTCAACGGTGTCTCAGGAATTGGTATATGCTGATTTTCTTTGTCTGAAAAGATCTGATAAAACACATGTTTAAAAATAACAAATCATACACAAAATTTGCTTGATATATGCTTAACTCGACACCTGTGGATGTGGCCTTGTATACTTTAAATATACATATTAAACAGTCCACATCGTCAAAAAGACAAACTTTGTCAAGTATAAAAAATAATGTTTTCGTGACTTGGCAGCATTCATAAGGTTTCTGGAAACAAAAATGGCTACTGCCAATTTAATGAAGGCAACAAATGAGCCTGATTAATCAGTCGACTTCTAACGTTAACGGAAATTTCACAGCGTGCGAGTCCATAGAGAAAATCAGCGTATTTAGCTCACGTGGGACACAGGAGCTGCTGGTCTACTGCTGCCTCGTGTGGTCACTTTGTGTCACTGAGGTAAAGCCGAACGACCAAGTCACAAAATCGCACATTTGAATTCACTGATGAAGGCAGCAGTGGATCAACAATCTCCTGTGTGCTGTGATGTAAAATCGCTGATTTTCACTATGGACTTTGGCGTGGGAGAGGGAACTGTATACAAACTTTTGTTTCCTGACAAATAAAACAATATGTCCAACACTGAGATAAAGCAGCAAATATGATTCTTGTGATATTGCAGATTTTATTAGCTGGGCCTTTCTTTAAGTTGCGAAAAATCTGTTCTTCCTCATGCCGCCGCTGGCAGCCATGTTTTCAGTGAGAGTGAGCATTTGTGTCTCAAGCCTGTTTAAGTCTGCAATATGTTGAGAATAATGTCTGCCACTTTATTTTGTTGTTAGACGCCTTTTCCTGACAAGAAACTAGAAGTTTGTAAACCAAACACTTTCTTCACACCAAAGTCCATGGAGAAAATCACCGTTTTTATCTCACGGGGGGAAACAGGAGCTGCTGGTCTACTGCTGCCTCGTGTGGTCAGTTTGTGTCACTGAGGTAAGTGCGAATGAAGAATTTCACTGAAACACTGAAGGCACAAAATAACACACTGGAGTTTACTGAGCAGTGGCTCCACAGTGGCTGTGTGCTGTGATGTAAAATCCCTGATTTTCTCAATGGGCTTTGGTGTGGGGGTGAATGATCCGCTGTCAAACTTCATTTTCCATTCACAAAAGCCTGAGATAAAGCAGCAGACACAGATTTTATTAGTTATTTATTATTTATTATTGGTTTAATGAGATGCATCACACAACTACACTTAAACAGAACCTAGACTTAACTCTCAAAATCAGTGTTAAATAGCTGTATATTCTGCCAGCTGGGGGAGGAGGGGGTTCACTATGTGTCACACAATCTCACTTCAGAAAAGATAACAAACCCTGAACTCTCCCTTTAAGTGAGGTACTCGATGGTTGATGTTTTAATCGCGTCTTTGGGAGACTCCGGCTCTCGGGCTGTGGCCTCTTGCTCTCTAAGTGTATAGTGCACTCAGATCCTCCATTCTCTTCTAGTTATTAGTCCTTTTACAAGCTAGAAGGACGAGTGGCACATCAATCACCACTCTCTAAAGACAAAGTGGTTTGATCACACGTGGTACTTACATTTGATCTTCATTCACTCTCCCTGTGTGTGTGTGTGTCTTTTTTTGTTGTTGTACTTTCCAGTGGTTTTTTGTTTTGTTCCGTCTCGTATTTGCCCGCCTCCTGCCGCTGCAACAACTCCCCGTAATCCTTTTAGAACCGGTGGAAAAGTGAAAGTCAGCCCTCACTCAGGGAGGACGTATGTTGCAGGAATCTCATTTGGTTGGATGACTCTATCCTCTGCAGACGCACGATCGGAATGCAAAGCACTAGCCACCCATTCAGCTCCTCGCACAAAACGGCCTTTCTTCCTCCGCAGTCGTCCTGACCTTGCCACAAACGCTTCACAATCTCCTCAATTACAGTAGCTCGGGAAGCGGAGACTGATATCTTGACTTCCACTCCGACGCATGTAAAGCGACCATTATTTGGCCCCGTCTTCTTGTACGTCCCCCCCCCCACCCTCCTCAATGTTATCTGGGTCGACACAGTGTTTTCATTTTGTTGAAATAATAATACCTTCAGAGCGGAGTCATATTTCAGAGCAGGTCAGGACAGCGGTCGCTGATGTGAGCGGGATGGACGCCACACAGGTGGCAGCCGCGCTGACAGCCGCGCACGGAGTGTATCAGACAGCCAGCGGCAAACCAAGTCGGGAGACGGATGAATAAATGTCTGATACACAAGCATTAGAGGGTCACAATTAAAGCGCTGGGTTTCGATTTCTTTTTGTTTCTGGGGCTAATCAGATCCTGTCAAAACAGTGCCAGTGCTTAAACAATGCCTCTTTTTTCCCCTCCATTATACAGTTCTAGCACTACTTGGCTCTACTTGGTTTGGTATCAGGCACACAAACACACAAACTAGTGACTAGTAAAGCAGTTGTTTTTTTGGTGTAACTGAATCATTAAAGTCAGTTGATTTGTTCACAGAATTGTTCAGTACTTCCTGAACGACCGGAGCACAGACTCCATCTGAACAGGTGGTGATTCAAACTGACGATTGCCGATTTTCAGGCAGTGCTGTCACTAAAAACACCAGAGTCCTCTGTTAAATATTGAGATTTTATTTCCTTTGCTAAATGTTGGAGATTTCAAGTCTTTTTTAACTGATCTGCAGTTCAGCATTATTCGCTTTGATTCCTGAGACGGATGTCGCACTCATGATTCTTCCAGTGACGACACTCTCTGACCGATCAGTGGCCAGCCTACCCTAACCCTTAAAAAAGCACCAGGTGCTATCACTAATGGAAAAGCCAAAAAAATCAAGTAGAGTCAAGTTGAGCCGAGTCATGCTTGAACTGTCTAACGGAAAAGCGCCATAACATTTTAGAGGCAGAAACGGTAAACACTTCCCACAGGTATGCTTGTATAAATGTGTAATTGTTTTAGGGGAGGGCCTTGCCTTATGGAGGCCACCATCTTACGGTAAACCTGCACAAGAACTCTTTACGTCTGAAAAAACTGTATACAAATCTGTTTCCGAACCATTTCAGGCCGAGTACCATCAAGAGTTTAAGTATTAACGTTATGTTTTTATTAAAGCTGCCATCTGTAAGTGGAGAAACAAGCTAGCAATAGCAATAGCGGACAACTTCTCGAGAAAATGCAACCGAAACATCCCAACCCCCAACACAGGAAGTCGCCGTCTCTAGTGGAACTGTGAATTTTGGCTCCAATTTCTCTGCCACTTTTATCATGATTAGCTTAACTGCTAACTCGCTAATTCTAAAATTAAGCTTGAAAGCTTTCGTCAGTGAAGTCGTCTTTTTCTTTCAGCGAACTTTTGCCTCACTTTGAAGAAGATTTCCCCCACTGACAAACAGCCTTTTTGGAGTTAGCTGACCATTCTTGAAATGTTTCACCTCAATTTACTTGCTAATTTAATAAATGAAGTATGTTTATATGCGAGTATAAAAACTAAGTTGTTTTTTTTCTTTTGTAATACAGTATTACCGGTAGAAAATTCCACTGAAGTTAATGGAAAAAGCTCATTTGATCGCATTGATAACCAGTCTGGTTCCAGGATGATTATCTTCAAATCAATTATGCTTCTAAGACAGGAAGCAATTAAAAAAAAAAAAAACCTTTCAACAAATTTCTTTTTTTTCATCTTCAATTTACTGTAAAATGGAAATGAAGCAGAATCCGGCGAAACATGCAATCCTTTGGTTTGAGAGATGGGGAAGAATTCAGAGCTTCATCTTCATAAATATGTATCAACAAGGCAAGAATGTAATGAGACAAGCTCTCGCTCCAGTGTTCGAAAAAAAGAAAAAGGAAAGGAATACTGGAAGAATAAACAAACAAACAACAGAATAAAAAGAGAACAAGTAGGAAGACAGAGTGCAGGACGCTGTAGACTGAATGCACGACAGAGTATTTTTTTTTAGTAGGAAGTTGTTGCTTTGTCTGCTGTTTTGTGTGGCGTCTCCACTTCTTAAAGAGCCTCTTATCAGTTTAACTGTGCAGCCAGTCACCTCGAGTCGTCTAATGATGGCAGTGAAACATGTGGCACTCTCTCTTTTTTCCTCTCTTTCCCTCTCTTTCCTTCCTCCCCCTCTGCTTGGCGTCGGTGGGTGGATAATATGGCAGCTCGCAGCAAAACTACAGAGCGCTTCCCTCTTCAACTCTGAACAAACTGCTGTCGAAACTGAAAAGAGTTTAAATTCTGAGGGAGCTGAGCTAAGCTCCTTCAAGAGACATAAGCTCCTCTGAAAACCCCAACTGAGGAAAAAGTGGCAATTTACCGTCCGGGATATAAAAAACAAACTACTATTCCTTACTCACAGGTCTGTAATTTGAGTCTGAAACACTCCATTTATCCTATTTCTTGAAATCTTCTTCAGGTCCTGATCGCCATCGCGGAATACATTTGGTTCAAAAAGGGGGCGGCAGTGCCTCGAAATACAGTAATATTCACATTTAAGTCAGCAACGGTGCCAATCACCTGTTCTCCCTTTTACTGCGATTCATGCAGAGCTAATTCCTCTCTACAGAAATTCCCTATAGGGATGAACAATTAAGCATTTTTAAATTAAAATTACAATTTAACAGCATGACGTTACCAGATCATAAAAGGTGCAATTTAATTATTGTTTTCATTGTTCTATATTAAATACAAATCTTACTCATATTCATGTTAGAAACACTTCATATGTGTAGTTTCTCAATCGTTTTACTGGTGATCTTCCCACAATCTTATTTTGTTAGCATTTAGCCACCTGTAAAAGTGTAATGTGTTTTTTTTTGTTGTAATGTGTTTTAAAATGTCACTTTGTACATTTAATAATGTTAAAAAAATATATAGATAAGTTAAGTAAGGCAGGAGTGAGTTTGTCAGAGAGGGGAAAGCTGACAGGAGTTAGCTTTCCCAGTTAGCCAAAAAGTTAGCTTAAAAACAAGACAACTGACACCGACAAAAGTTTTCAAACTCTGTAACTCTGGCGTTGTAATTTGTATCTAAAACATTTTTGTGACTAAATTGTTCAAAAATCTCTCTTCTGAGGAAGTAGGAAGGAGATGATAGCTGGATGTTTTAGCATGTTATTGCTAGCTTTTCCACATCACTTTAGCTCTGAAGGAGAAATAAATCATAACGATCTCTTTTTAAATGTGCTTTTTCAGGCATTTTTTCCTACATGAACTGGATTGTTTGTCCATTCATGCAGCTGTGGCGCACAAGCAAGGCCGTTGCCTTAAGTACATATAAAAGGCTAATTCTCCAACTACAAAAGTCTACTTTATTCTGTTTTTAAAGAGATTATACACTTATACAAACACACTTATGGGTAGTATATTCAGTTTCTGCCAATAAGACCTCCTGACCTTTAATTTGGTTGTATTGTAAGTTGCTTTGGATAAATGACATGTAATGTAATGTAATGTAATTTAGTTTCTTCAACAAATCAGTCTTCAATTATTGGCTACTTATTGCGCTACTTATTGATATCAACAGATTTGACAGTTATTTTTAATCGCGCTAATCTTTCAAAGCCAGGTGATCTTGACGTGTGTTCACACTGGGTTATAACAAGAAATAAAAGTGCCGTGGTGCAGAATAAAGAAATCTGAGGTTACCTTTCCGACATACTGCATGTCCGTCCCGGTGTACTCCTCCAACATAAAGAACTGGTTCCACATCCAACCTCGTTTGGAGCGTCTGAGCGGCACTCCGTTGGCGTCCTGACCCGTCAGCCCACCGGATCCCCTGCGCCCCCCAGTAGTCCTTTTCATGGCCCGGAGCCCGAGCGCTGGAGAGCTGAGGTGAGCCGTGACCCACAGCATCATCAGGACGTAAACTGTCCTTCTATCCATGACTATCTATCACCACGTTCAGTGTTGTCCTCAGTGGTTTGTGTCCAGGGTTCTTTGGTCAGAGCGTTGGATCCGTCCTCATGCTGTCAATCGTCGATGGAAGCAGGCAACATTTTTTTCTTCAGACTCACGTAGGGCGAAAACCAGCACCTGGAACATTTACACAGCAAAACAGAGGTTTAGAGGTTTGCAAAAACATTTGCAACTTAGTCAAAAGCAAGAGTAAACAGGATAAGACAGAAAAAACAGAAGCTTTTAGATGTTTCATAGAAATCAATAGATCAATTTATGCTGAGTCACATTATTTGTACCTGTAGGAAGGTAAGGTTTGCACTGTCATCCAGTCACAAACCTCAGACACAACAAACATAATAATACACATAACACATAAAAGATCAAACTGCTCCAGGCTTTTTATTAAATAGTGGCAGTCGATGTACGGAATATGACTCAAAATTTCTAAAATCATAAACCAGATAACATTACTGTAAACCTGGCATCAATATTATTGATTAAAAAGAGTAACTGGATGAATAAATAAACTAAATAAAACTTGGCAAATTCATAAACATTTAGTAATTTTCACTTTCAAATCACACTTTTAAAGAAATGGAAAAGTATTGTGACCTGACTCATCATATAAATTGATAAAACAGCAAACTTGTGCATAATAAAGTGATTTAATTTTACAGCTTTATCTGCAATACCTGCAGTTTTCTAATTAGTGCTGTGAAATATAACCAGAATTTTGCATGCATATAGATCCATCTTAAACTTGATCCTAAAACCCCTTTTTTAACGATACATATGTACATATATATACTGATTAATCTGTAGTTTTAATTTCTTCATTAATCGATTTGTTGTTTAGTCCATAAGACGAAACGTTGTCCTCTAACGTCCACAAACTAAAGATGTTCAGCAGTTCAAAGATAATAATAGCAGATCCTCTTTGATGATGCTTTGTTTGTTTGTTGACACCGGTCCAATATTTTGTGCCAGAATTGCAGATTACTGTCTATATGATCAGAGCGCACAGCCAAACGTCAGATTCTGGATCACCTCCCCATCAGTCCCTATAAATAGGCGCAAATAAAAGACAGGGAATAAACTATATGGATAAAAACTGTTTCAAAATAAATAATAAAACAGTCCAAATCAGTCAGAATCATATTATTCTTTTGTGTCCGCCTGCTTGCAGTGCTCACATTTATAGATTGTTATTTTTAATTCACTGACCTTTCACTTCAGGTTTTAGTGTGTGTGTTTTAGTTTCTGCTTTGTACTTTGGCCCAAAACTGAGTTTACATAATGTGGTGAAATAGTTAGTCATCCATTTGGTCACTCGAGTCACTTACTAAAAAAAATGTGGCTTGGATTCAACGTCTCAAAATGTGAAGGTTTTGTTCTTTTAAAGAAATTCGCCTTGAGATTCTTTGATAAACCAAGCAGTATCGTCATGAGGGTAAAAAAAACAGGATTTTGAATAATCAAATCCGGGTTGAAACACGTGGAACGAGATGAAAATGAGATGAAAATGAGATGAAAATGATTGAAAGCCATGTTGACACACACACACATGCACGCACACAGACACACAATCTGTTACACAGCTCTGTGTGTGATTGATTTCTCTGTACACACACGAGCCCCTGATATACATTCATGCACACGCACCTACTACTGTACGCTGAATGTCAGTCATGTGATTGATAAGCAGGCCGAGTGCTGCCTGACCTGCTGAATTTCAGATTAGAAAATTCCTCACATCAGTGTGGAGATAGAGCTTACATGATGTACAAGCACTCGTGAAGCTATTTTATCTCCATTAAGCTGCTGAATCAATATCTAATAGAGCGACAGAGCTCGGCAACATTCTGTTTGTCTTTTTAAACCATGTGTTTCGGGCAGAGATCTGATCAGCTAATGCCACTCGCAAAAGACTCGCCCACCAAAACCAGCCTTAAGTCATAGCGTATAACATTTCAGCATTAAAACAGGGGTTTTTACCTTTTATTTCTGTCTGTTGTTGTTTATAGATTCCTTTTTGCATCATCAATAGGATTTTTATTAAAGTATATGTCCATATAAATCCATATAAAAAACATTTTTACTTTGAAATGCTGTGAAATGTCAACCTACATATAGCGTGTGTACTGTGCAGTGTGAAAACCATTGATGAAATAGTTTGACCCCCGCATTAAAATATTCACACATGCAGGTCGCGTACACACTCGAGTGTGTAGGGAGTTGCAGTGGGGGGGACACAGGCCCTGACACTTGCTGCTGTCCTAGCTTAGCAGACCAGTGTATGTCATGGCTAGCTATGTAGCAAGCGTTGCTAAAGAAATTGTTATGTGGTGTCCACAACATTGTTGGGTGCACTTTTTCCCCAACAAAAAACATCTGTAATGGGGAGAAAACCTTATCTGTGAGCTCCATGTAGGGGTCATCCGCGTGTTTGGAAGGAAATATTCAATGCTAACAGTTAGCCACTGTGTTGTAATTGGTCTTTTTCCCGTTCAATCATGTTGGATTCGCACATGTGCGTCGCGAAAGCGCTAGTAAACAGGCCCTGACGCTTGGTGCTGTCCTAGCTTAGCAGAGCAGTGACCGTCATGACTAACGATGTAGAAAAAGTTGCTAACGTCGTTAAAGAAATGGTTTAATGGGTGTTTTGTCTGACAAAAAAAATCATCAGATATCGGCAGAACTTTTCCCATGATCCCATGCTGCTTTCTAATGTCATCAAACTACTGTTACTGTTCTGATTAAGAGACCTCTAGTGGCAGAAATTCTTTAATGTGTGTTTACATCTTCAATATTTTAAGATCACTTACTTCCTGCACCAAAGTCCATAGAGAAAATCAGTGACTTTAGCTCACAGGGACACAAAAGTTGTTGTTCCACAGCTGCCTCCGTCACTAAGTTCAAATATGTTAATTTGCTACTTCGGCATTTAAAATCCTTTGTTCAGATTTACCTCAGTGACACAAGCTGACCAAACAAAGCAGCAGTAGACCAGCAGCTCCTGTGTCCTCCTCATGATCTAAAATCACATGGACTTTGGTATCGAATGCTGCCCGACTTAATAAATATCAGAATATCAGGGCTTACATCTTGTACAGTGTTTGTCGGGCTAGTTTATCTCCATTAAACCGCTGAATCAACATCTCTAATAGAGCGCGGGGCTCGACTGTGTCCTATCTTTTTAGGCAATCTCTCTCGGCACACTTTGTTATCGGACCGAGCTGAATGCCAATGGAGACCGTGGGCAATGTCAACCACCAGTTTATTACCTTAAGATCGGTGTAAAGATATGGAGCAAAATGACTGTTTGCATAGAGCAAAGGAGGGCCTTGATGTGGGTAGTGGAATATCTTCCACTCCTTCACTCATTCAGCCCCCCTCCCCTTCCCTTTTTCCCTCCTCAGTCGTCAGTTGTCCGCCGCCCTGTGAAGGCCGGTACAGATGGAAATGGAACAAGAGGACAGAGGAGGAGGAGGGAGGGAGGAAGAGAAAAAAGGCCATGTATTCTGCTTTTGTTCTCATTATTCCTCGCAGGCTGGGCGATATCCAGGCTTCTGCGGCTGGGGTTCAGTTGGGGGGTTATCAGTGGGTCCACTGGGGAGCGTCTGCAAGCGTTCCTCCATATCGCTCGTTCTCAGAAGGAGAGATGGAAAATGTACAGGCGGGTCTGGCCGCCTTTTTCTCCCCGCCGAGTGTGTTGGAGAATGAGGAAACAGTGTCGGCGGACATGAATTAAGTACGCTGACCTGCATGCAGGAGTGGAGCCGGAGAGACCGCGTGTGCGCGGGGGGGAAATGGAGCGAAAGAAGAGGAGCGAGAGGTGGGAAAAGGTGGCGGCTGAGAAGAGGAGTGGAGGAAGCTGTCACAACACTCGTCTCCGGCACTGGCGCTAAGTTTAGTATCTGAGTAATCTGGTGCAAGTGAAGAAAAAGAAATCCATCAAGCTATTTCGCAGGACAACCGCTGAGCTCTATACAAACACACGCCTCGCTGCATCGACTGGGATGGCGTTTGTAGCCAACTTTTGTCTCTCTCTGTCTCTTTTTGTTTTTTTTAAAGAGGGTTTGATGTCGCCTGGGCGTCTTTGTTGGCGCGATGAAACAACATACAGTAGCTGCATATTTCACTGTGGTGCCCGTCAAGGCATTTGCAGCAAAGAAGGATTGGATTCAAAAACAAAAAGCCAGAGTTTGATAGTGAACTGTCTTCTGTTGGTTTGAAAATCTTGTTTACTTTCCCTCCGACAACCCCATCACAGAGAGAGCTAAGGGCACAGATTCCGATGTCATGTGGAGACAATCACCACCTGTCAATTTCTTTATTTTCTTTCACCAGCAGTTCTGCAGTGCAACGCCTTCTCGCCACAAGAAATCCTGAATTTGCATGGGGGTGAAAATGGCAAAAAAAAAAAAAAAGAGTTGCATACACCTGAAAACAGTTAACGGCAAACAACTGCCAATTAGATTTCTATTTAAAATTTTTCAACTGATTACCTCTCGGCGTGACATTAATCACCTTTGTACAAAGGTAGCACTTGAGTAGAGATAATCCCACTGCTTTAGTTGCTTTTTTTTTTGAAACAGGGACAAACAGATTTTAGCCTCTTAACAAAAGTCTCACCGAATAAAATTTACACAAGCTTAAGTTTGTGCCTCTTTATCTCACCCTCAGACAAAATTTGCCAACAGGAAACTGAAGTTTTTGGCACCATGTAAAACACTTACTCTCAAGAACCAAACCCCATACAGAAAATCAACCATTTTACATCACAGCACACAGGAGTTGTCGATTCACTGCTGCTTTGATCACTGAGTTCAAATGTGTTATTTTGTGACTTTGGTGTTTGAAATCCTTCATTTGGATTTACCTGAGTGACACAAACTGACCACACGAGGCAGCAGTGGACCAGCAGCTCCTGTGAGCTTAAAATCACTGATTTTCTTTACGGTGCAGGAAATCAGACCTCTGCTTATCTAGAACTGTGAAATCATAACTATTTTATGGTTAATGGAAGCGTAAGTGCAAAACAGAACGTTAAAATCCTTTATATTTGTTTATTTTTATGACCTCTCACAACCCACATGCAGCACTTTCATGGCCCAGCAGGGGTCTGTGACCACACGTTGGGACTCACTGATCGAGAGCCAATTCCACTCCTGACTGTGCCCAGAAAAAAACACTCACATATGGGGGGGGACAAAGCAGGATTCAAATCAAAAACTACCATCATGCTGTGACGACGCTGAAAGTTTTTTGTTTGATATTAGATGTAGTTACCATGACAACAGGGAGGGAGACAGGAAGTGGAGGAGAGTTAGAACTGCCCAGTCAGAGCGGTGTCAGCAGTCACGTTGGGAGACTTGGTCCATCCATTACTCTACCTGTCTTCCACAGGCAGCCAAGGCTTGTCCTGCTTTTCCCCTTATGAGGCAAATTAGCTGTGGGGTTAGGTCCCCTCCTCACTGCAGTTTATATAGCCCCCCCGCCGTCACTGCCTACTTTGCTTGCGCAGGCCTGAGCTGATATGCATTATCGCTGGGCTTTTTTTTCCTGCTGAAAGCCACTCACTTTGCATGTGTCCTCTGCCTGGCTCAGCACGGCTGGGGGTCAACAGTGCATGTGCTGATGGAGGCAGGTGAAAGTGAGATGGACTGTCAGGTTTCTTAATAACACCCGCAGAGAAATAGTCTCTCTCAGACCACCCCTCTAGACTTTCCACTCATGGTGGAAGCTGTTTCCTGTCGACATTTCTGCGACGGCTGCTCTCTCTTCCAGCGTTTTTTACCCCCACCCCCCTCTCCCCCCCACTGCAACTCCCTACACACTCGACTTTATGAATTTACTTAATTGACGCCGGTGAGGAGCATGTGGGACTTTGAGCTATTGATTTGCTCCAGGCTTCAGCATGGTTGGAAATACCAGTCGGTCTCTTGGGGGTAGACTCATGAAGCCTCTACCGCGAGTCCCCCAGCGCTGAGACGCCGGCCTTTTCAATGGATTGCTTCATAATGTCACCGTGGAAAGCTAATGCTTTCACTGTATGGACGGCTCCGTCGTCCCCGAGGAGCGTTCGCCCCTTGACCACATTTGTCATACCCTGGAAGCCGTGTTGTACAGCTGCTTGCCCCGATAATTCTCTTGACAGGAGACCACGGCCAGGAGTAAGTCAGCTAGAGCTTTATTTTGCTTTGTCAAAAAAGAAAAAAAATATATATGTCAGATTGGGTTAAGACTGCATCGCGTGTACCCTGGCGGTCACGGCCAAACGCCTGCCTCCTTACATTTGTACTGTATCTGGAGTGACGGCAGGCGAAAGATGGAGACTTGGTCTTTGCGCTGGCCTTTAACTCTCAACGATGATGATGACGATAACGTGAAAACTTTTCCTAAGAATAAAAGGCCAAATGCATATTAGGTGCATATTTTAACGAGAAAATTATTCACAAATTAACGTTATTGCTCAAACCTGCGTCCACTAAAGGTTTCAAACCGCAATCGCAACATCGAACCAGTGTCAGTTAGTTCTGGTAAAGTGTAAGCCAGCGAAACCAAGAAAAGTTGGGACACTTTTTTAAAAAAATGCAATAAAAACTTTCAGCTTCTCTCTTCTTTAGGGGTCACCACAGCGGATGATCTTGCCATACCCCCTGTGTCCTCTTCTGTTCCACCAACTGTCTTCATGTCCTCAAAAACTACAATCTGGTCTTTGCTAATTCACATTTTTAGATATTAATACCTGTAACCCATAGCCAGGTGGAAAGGGAACTTGGCTGGTAACCGAGTCCTTGCCAGGTTAAGCAATGGGGGGGGACCCCTGACCACCCAATAATGCCCATCACTAATTGGGACACTCTAAATTGACCCCAATTGACCACGGGGGAGCGACATCCAGTGTACTCCTTGTGCCAGCCCTGAGCCTGGATAAATGGAAGGGTTGAGTCAGTAAGGGTATCGGGCATGAAAATCTCTGCTAAATCAAATATGGGGATCATCACACTCTGCAACACACTCCAAACAAGCTGGGATGGAGGAATGTTGGCCACATTTTGTTTTAATTACACTTTTAAAGCAACACAAAGTAGGATCTGCCCCCCCCCTACAGTTGGTGCCCGAGGAACTCTGGGGCAGGACTTCCAACAACCAATGTCTTCAGACCAGGTGCAGTTGCCAATGTTATAGCATTTGGTGACACTATGACACTAAAAACAAAAACTAGCCCCAAAATAAAAGAAAGATAGTTAGTTACCCATCTTTTATAACTTATTTTGGAGTTGTGACATAAAGTTTTTCTTTTTGTGGCATGGACCCGAATCCAGAAGTTCCACAGGTGATGTAGACCTGCTCAGGCTTTGACAGTGGTGACATTTACCCTGTTGTAAGCTGATTTACCATCAAAATAATATTGGAGACATGATTTGAGGGTTGAAATTCTACATCGTGTCACTTTAAATCTTCGGAGAGCTGTAGATCGCGACCGATGTAGTTTTAAATGTGGAATATTTGTCCATTCTTGGTGCCAACAAGACTTCAGCTGCTCAACAGTCTGTGTTTGCCGTTGTCGGACTCTCCTCTTTATGAAATGCCATAGATTTTCAATAGGACACAGATCTGGACTGCAGACAGGCCAGTCAAACACACACACACATACACTGACACACACACTGTCTGTGAAGCCACGCTATTGTAACTCGCCTGGCTGAAATATACGTCACGTTGACAGGAGCATATGTCTCTCCAAAATTCAGTGTGTACCAACACTGTCTTTGAACAGACTGTCAATTCTTTCACGGTGTTTGGCAGGAGGCAACTTTTCCTATATGTCACATTTCTTTTTTGATTCAAGAAATGTGTTCATACACACAAACCCTCCCAAAAATAGAGATTTTTTCATTCTGGGTTGATGGATAAAAATCCCTATACAACAGAATTTCTTTTGAGTATCATCCTTGACTCGTTCTAGTGCAGGGGTCTCAAACTCCAATGGTCGTCAGGATAAGGTGAAGAAATCCAATGTTTGAGAAAAAAACAACAGCTGTTTTTGTATCTTATCATGATATTTCATCATGAAATCACACTACACAGCGCACACAGTGTTTAGGATGATATTTCATCAGCATTTCAATGTTAAAGTGTTTGTTTTGATGTGGAATGAACAACATATACTTCAATAAAGAAGTCAGACGACGGAAATAAAAGGTGTTTACAAGTAAGAAGACGTCATGGGTCAGTTTTGTTTTTCTCTATAACTAATTAAGAATAATAAGTGGCGGGCCACATGGAATTGATTGAGAGGCCATATTTCCTTTTTTCAGTTCAGTTCACTAAAAGTCTTTTAGTGTTCTTTCCCCACAACCGGCCTAGGCACATTGTCTGCATGTCTCTGACTCTGAGAGAGTGTGTGAGAATTACTGACACCTATTGGTCAGACTGTAACAAACAGAGGACTCCTCCACTCACTCAAACATCCCTTTTCCAGAGCACATAAGGGAACTACGGTGGCCTTTACAGACCAGAAAGGATGCCTAGACGACATATAAAAGGCTTTTTCTAAGGCTTTTATATACAAAGAATTTGTATTTCAAAGTGAAAATCCACTTAATCAAACACATGTAAGGTTAGTACATTCAATTTCTGCCATTAATCCCTCCTGAATGTTAGAACAATAGTGTTTGGCCACAGGGAGCAGAGTGACATTATTATCCAAATCCCTCCGTGTTCACACACTGCAGTACCTGTTCAAGTTTGACCTTCTGTTTTTACGGCGCAGTTTTATTGCTGATTATTATTATCAACATTTCAGCTGCGCTCATTTTTCAATTTTGCTTCCAAATAAAGCTGCGTGACCCTGTGGAGAATTTCACCGTGACACTGACATTGTCACAACAACACAGAAAATGGGAATAATTGCTAAAAAAAAAATAAAAAATTAACTGCGAATATCATAGGCTGGAATTTTATTTTAAGGAAACAGAAAGTGGTTGTTCCTCCTCCTCCACAAAACCTGTGGGTGATTTCTCAAAAAAAAAACAAGAACCACAGGTCTCATCTTCCCCTGTTTCACTTTCTCCGGGAGCGTCGTCGTCATAATAAAGGTGTGTAATAGAACATGACACCGTAATTATATTCTCCCAGTTAAGAGGCAGTGTTTACAACAAGCACAAGACTGCCTTTATTTTCTCTCTCTCGCTTCATATCATGTGCCATTTAATTGGAAAAGAAAAAAAGAAAAAAAATCCTTGATGAAAAAATGAAAAAATTAAATTGCTTTAAATTGCCCATCACAGATTGTGTGGACTCGGTTGCCTTGTTTTCTTTTTGGTGGGGTTTCTGCGCTGGGTAAGCGAGATTAATGCGTCACTGCTGGCCAATTTTCGCGATTCTACGCTCGCAGGATTGCCTGGGATAACATTTTGAATCGGGACAATTAGCTATTAAATGTATCTATTGGTTTTATCGAACACAGGGAGCGTGGGGACGGACGCGGCGACACAGAGAGTCACACAAATGCATTTGTCGATACGTATTGGATCTGGTCGGCTAATGGCCTTTCTAGTGCCTGTTTGCTGTTACACGTGATCGGCTTGCTATAGGTGGCATTCTAGGCTAATCTAGCCTTGTGAGTGACCTCCTTGCATAGACCTGTTCCTATGAGCGACAAGGCAAAGCACCCTATCTCGCCTGTTGAGCTGAAGACTTCCACAGCAACCCAGAAAGAGCCCCGGGGGTGCAATTAAAAGTGAGAGAGAAGAAAGTCAGCCAGGGGGGCGAGCGAGTGGGGGATGGGGGGGGCGATTTGGGCATCTGTGCCACAGGTAACATGGTCATGTCACAATCCACAGAGGAGGCCCTTAAAGGCTGCTAATGTGTGGAGGTGTCAGAAGGAAGTTGTTCCAACATCTTGGCTCACTTTGGCCTCCTTTCCTCCCTCCTCGTCTTCCTCCTTCTCCTCTTTCCTTGTCCCTTTTGTTAACCTTCAGGTCCAACATTCTGAGGCATGTGAAAACTTTCCTGAAGCATAAATGTGGCCTGAAGACCTCGTGATCTCCTCAACATTGAGCGTCTGAGGTCAAATTTGATGTCCCTGAACAAACAGGACCGCCATAGGACAACAAATTAAAACCATTCCTTCGTAAAAACTCTTACCAACATGTCCACAACCCACAAAGAGATGCTACAATAATGCTGTGTTTACACTGGGCGTGGCGCAAATGTTTTACACAGCAAGATTACAAACAAAGTCACTGCACAGACAAAAGAAGACATGAATGACATGACACGAGGGGACATGAATGACCCAAAGACACGAGGAGACAGGAATGACCCAAAGACACGAGGAGACATGAGTGACCCCAAGACACGAGGAGACAGGAATGACCCAAAGACAAGAGGAGACATGAGGACCCCAAGACACGAGGAGACAGGAATGACCCAAGACAAGAGGAGGAGTGACCCCAAGACACGAGGAGACATGAATGACCCAAAGACACGAGGAGACTGGAATGACTCTAAGACACGAGGAGACAGGAATGACCCTAAGACATGAGGAGACAGGAATGACCCAAAACCAAGCCTGACTCCACAACAGCACAAGAACATTAGTTGCACTGTAAAAAATATAGGTCACATTATCGTAGGTGTTAATTCTTTTATCACAGAAATTTAAAAGTTTATTTTAAAGGAACTTGATGTGAATGACTCACCCTGACGGCAGCTACACCAGGTGTCATTCATTCACGACACATACGAGGCTGCTCGCCGAACATTTACAACCAAATCCCAGGTGTAGAGCGAGCAGCTCGTACGCTCAACCCAAATCTGAGACTGTTCATTTGTCTTGTTGCCCATGTGGGTTAGTGGTTCACAACTGGGTTTTTCTGATGGCAAACGACCAAAAAAAAGGTGAGCAAAAACAAACATTTTTGTGTGTCCTCCTTGTCCTTACTGCCAAACAGATGCACATGTGACCAGACAAAGAATCCTGTCAATAAATATTGGCGTTTTGTTTTCCTGAGGAACAGTCTAGACACGGTGCTGCACTGTCTTTAGAGAGAAAAGACTTCACCCCCACTCCGAAGACATTGATCAGTGAAAGGAGATTTCAGACAGAAGGGGGATATATTACCACAAAGGGAAATTATTTGAAAAATGTCTTAGGACTGGGGAGGGCAAAGCCATCATCATAAAAAACTGCTGCTGAATGAATAAACAGAACAAAAATCCCTCCGTCAAATTGGAATGCAAAACTGAGACCAAATTCCTCTGCCGAGCGTCAGCATCGTGGTGCAAAGCACGCCGGAGTCCTCAAGTCCAAAATTAGGATTCAACCCTACGACGCTGGAATAGCAGCGAGACTTAGTTAGCGTCTCTCCGAGCCTGAACATTCTGCTTCTAAATAGCACATTAACTTTGAGCCTGGGACGACATTTCAGCCCAAATAAACGCCAAACTTTTTTTA
Source organism: Solea senegalensis (assembly GCF_019176455.1). Lineage (NCBI taxonomy): Eukaryota > Metazoa > Chordata > Actinopteri > Pleuronectiformes > Soleidae > Solea > Solea senegalensis. The sequence goes on along the minus strand of NC_058021.1, from coordinate 34,017,630 downwards.
AAATCATATCTGAGGAGATACTGTGGTTGTTTGTGGATATGTGGCAATGAAATCAGGTTTGTTTATCGTGTCGCACGACGAGGACCTTAAAACTGTGGTTCTCAAAGCCTGGGTCGGCATCCACAGATGGGTCATGGGTGACTCTTTTGGGGCCCCCAAAAACAAATTTGCATTATTTTCCCAATATACTCTTGGAAATTATTATATATATATTATTATATATTTATGGATATGGTTGTAAATGAGTTGCTATATTTCCCCAAGAATGTGCTCTTTTATACTATTTATTTTGTGATTTGGGTCAAGAAAGTTTGCCATCTTTAGAAAGTGGGTCAACAACAAAATCAACATTGCTTGATGATTTTCCAGTTGCTCATGTGCAAACTCATTGGTTATATTTATCCAACTTGGCTTGTTTTGACTCGTGAACAAGTAGCCACGTGCATTAATATAGAACATTTGGGATGCAACAATCATAATGTCCAATCAAATCGATTTGTTGACATGATAATTGTAATAAAATCCAATCTTGAGACTAGTGTTAACTTTTAAGTTTTCTAAACTCCTTTATTTAGTAAAAACACTAATTCATTGTTGTAAGTATTGATAATAGAGCTACAACAATGAATATTTACATAATCACTTGAGCTATTGATTATTTTCTTCATTACTTGATTAATTTGGGATTTTGAAAATATTTACATTTAAGAAGCAACTTGTTTCAATCCTCAAAAAAGCACTCTTGATTATGAAAATAGTTAACAATTACTTCAGTAATCGGTTAATAACCATTGCAGCCCTCACTAACACACATGTTTCTCTGAAATGACGCCTTCAGGATTACGTTCTTGTGTAGTTAATCAATGTCCTGACCGTATATGACACTGTGCCTTTCACTGAATGACAGTAACACAAACAAATTAGCTCGTACTGCCTCTGTCAAAGGCGGGGGGGTGGGGGGTGGGGGGGGTGTTACCCACAGCATTCATCGTCGTGCCCTGCTCCAGAGCTCACTGCAAACACATTACCTTGCCTCGCTGCCCAAATGCATACCAAATAACCCATATAAATCATACAATCTGGGCCAAGTCAATGAGAGCCCCCACTATTTTCCCTGTTTTCTACTTATTTCCACGGTGCCATCATTCAGCGCCGCTCGCATCACTCAGGCCCGAGCTCTCACAGCCGAGTCGTCGGAGTGGCCCAGTTTAGAAGCCACAGCGGGGTCCTGAAGTAACCCTTCCTCTGGTGCACTTGATTTTAACGTCTCCACAGTCTGGACTAAATTGTGGGTTGCCAGCTCTTCACACATCGCTCTCCTCTGTGGCTGCACTCGCTCTCTCTTTGTCACTCTGACAAAAACAAGCATGGACTTCAATTCCTTTTCTGATATTAAAGGTGCCTCCAATTTGTTGGGTTCCTCCTTTTTTTTTGCTTCTACCCGCAGTGGAGGTCAGCACTTAAAGCACACGGAGGCATCTGGCCTGCCTACTCACCCACTTCAAGATTTACTTTCTAAAAGTGCTAAGGGGTATGGTATCCAAACTTTACAGTTTTTATTGGAGAAAGACCTCATTTCGATTCCATCAGAAAAGGTTTGGAGACAAGATTGCCCAGATTTGCCCCAAGATTTTAGTTGGCGTGGACAGACAACCCCTGTTGAGCATCAGCACATGAAAGTGATCAACAACCCACTGTGTACCTGTGCTCAGTGAAATTTCAGGGTAGTTTTTCTCACATTTTTTCAGGAACTGTCTTCCTGTTGGTCAATTCTGTATAATAATTTATACGTTTCCATGCACAGAAAGGATGAGCTATTGCTGTATCCTTTTAATTCAACTACTCTCCTTGCTTGTGTCTTCATTCTCAAGACTTCACATGTCTTAGTACCATTCATTGAGTTTAAAATATGTAATTCTTTAAGCTGATGGAGCTGTGGACCAGATCATCTAGGCCAGTTAGAGACCAGTTGAACAGATAAATGCCACATTATCAGGATCAGTGTTAATCCGACCTTTGAAAGAAATTTGATTTGACACAACATCAGTCAAACTTCTTCTGCGTTATCTACTTTGATTGGTGACCCAGTGCCTGTTACTGTACTTGTCCTGGATCTGAATGATTTATTAGTCTCCAAAGACTTCCCAACTCAAAAGCTGGATTGACGGCAGACAAAGGAATGACATGAACTCACTTTAAGTTGCCCCGTTCTTCTAAAAATCAGATCTTGGACCCTTGTCCTTTTTGGACTTTGTCTCAACAACAACAACCTAATGATATCTTAACAGTGCTAACAAGAACATTTTTGCATTTAGAATCTCTGAAAGATATATATTCCCTTGGTCTTCTCAGTGTTTGTGTGCATGTCTGTCTGTGTCAGACTTCAAACCTGGCAGGTGACTTACTAAGGGCAGCATTTCTGACTTTGAAATGCAAGAAAACTGGTACAGGTACTGCACTAGTTCTTATTTAAGCCACTCTGAAGCGTCCTAGAACACTTCCCAATTGTCTTGTGGCGACTGTTGGTAGACTTAACCGTTGCTGTTGTTACATCATAGTTTGCAAACTCTGGGCAGAACTTTAATGCTTTGTAAATATCAAATAAACACTTGATTGCCAAAAAAAAGAAGGACGGCCTCCACTGACGTAGAGCAGTGTTTATGGTGTGGTTTACCATCGAGGAGAGCAGCAGTTGATGAGGACCCTCTCTCAGCACATTATCATAAAGGGCCTCTCCTTTTCTGAGGTCACTACTTGTCTTTGTGTATCGGTGCAGCGTTGTTTTAGATCAGAGTCTGGTGCCAAATAATGAGAATAAGGTCGTCACCGTAAACAACAAGAGACGCTCACTTTCCAGCGAGCGGTGTCTGATACCACTTCTGCGAATTAATTGACAAAATGGGAGCTTAAAGTCATTATCTCCCCTGGCCAGTTCCCCAGTCCTGCGCTGGGGGCTAATAAATGGAGGTTTGATTTTGCTAAATGTCCTCTCGGTAAAAGAGATTAATAACGCCTGGTGCCAAACAGATGTGGTCGTCCCCGGCTGGACGGCAGAACAAATGGGCATGAGACGCCGAGGAGCGTATGCGTTCATCCAGTGACACATTACCAGATGAGACAGTTGTTTGTTTTTTTTCTCATTCCACCAGAGCACATGTTTTGTCACCAGCAGCCGTGTGGTCGAACACACACATTCTCTCATGTCGGACTGACAATGAGAGACGAGGGGGGAGGGAGGAGGCTCAGTGCTGGCTTCCTGCTCTTCCCACTGTGGCCTTTGTGGTGATACGCTGGTGGTTATGGGAGCCTCCGTCTCTATGCAAATCAGACTTTTGCCTCCCAAGTGTTTGTGCAGCCGAGCGCGAGAGTCTGTTTTTTCTGTACATTCCGCCCCTGGACTGTCTGGAGAGGCGTCAATAAAGAAATAATAATAATCTGGTAATTAAAACCAGTTTATTTCTATATCAATAGCATTGTTTACCTCCTTACAAAGTGGCCCTACCTGCACTTTGGATCAGGCTGCAGCCGCTTTTCTTTCAAATTTCCTCTCCGTGAGCAGATGCATTGATTGGGGGCCGCACACAAAGGTCAAACTTTGCACAGTGAATTGAAAATCAGTGAGGGAGTTGTGTTCCCACGTTCGTCTCGGGCCTCCCCGCTGCGACAATTACACGAGAGAGGGAGTGAGACGCGCAGGCACATTTCCATCCGGGTGTGTATCGACAGTAGCAGCGGGTCAGCGGCGAGGCGGCCACAAACACTATTGTCACACAACACTAAATAATACATGGGGCTAAAAACAAAGACGTTGCAACACCAAAAAATATGGCCCTAATAAAAGGCTGCGAGGAGAAAATGTGTTTCCCCCTACCTTGACAGAGAGTAATGACCTTTCCTGGAAGCCCACCATAAAACAACACAGCGACACTTAGGTGCACCTGTTTTTACATTATTAATAGAGAAGGCTTTGCACGTACTCCAGAGCTAGAGACGGGCACTGATACTCGCACTTTCTGACTGTTCTCAAATTGGACAAAAAACTCCCCAAAAACCTCTAAAACCACATCCACTGAAGTGTTAAGAAAGCCATTTGTCACAGGCAGGACTTGTGCCAGGGTCTCAGCCGAGCCTTGGGATAAAAAACCCACAAACAAATGAAAATAACAATTGGGGAAGAAAAAAAGTATGAATTAAGTTCACATGATTTGTAATGGCTTCTGAATCCAAATGTCTTGAATAAATACACATTCTATTCCCGGAGAAATGAAAGGTGGAATGAAATGTTTTTGGAGGTGCATTTTCAATGAATACTGAAATTCTGCTGCTAGCAAGGGTTGCTAATGTTGCTAAAGCAAGTTTGACGTCATTGGGTGAACTTTGTCTGACAAAAAACATCAGTTTGTCGGACAGTTTGTTTTTATTGTCTGTGATGGGTTTGTAGCTAAATGTTAAAATGTGATTTGATTGGCTAGCGCTTGTTGGTATATTTGCATTAAGGGTTTTGAAGTTTGAATGAACGCAGTCTTCTGCCGCTGGTTACTCAGCAACTCAGTTAACAGTCTCAATCGCTGATGTTGTATATAATGTTCCAGATAAGAGGAAAATAGGAAAATATGATTGACAACTAACAACCTGTTAGCGGGGGCGCTGTGTCATTTTGAAAATTACACCGTTGACAAATGCCACATCTCGAGGCTTCACAACAGGAGTTTGTTTCGCAGAAAATTTGATTTCAGATTTCAGATATAAAACTCACAGGTAATAAAAAGAGAGATGTAACAAAGTAAAGTGCAAAAGTAAACACGCCATACCAACAAGATCCTTAATCCAAACCCCTCAAAGAGGTAAACATGCTTCTTTCATGACGGTCCGTAAAACACAAGACAGTGTCTGTAGTGAAATTGTTTTGCAGCTCATTCCCTGTCCATGCGTGTGTAGAACGAGAAAAGCAGTTTTACCAAATTCTGAGTCTGTTCTGGGAACATTTAAAAAATATTTGAGTGGTAGACATGGTGCTGTAGTTGCTGATGCGGTTATGACAAGAGGCATCAGAAGTTTACCTAACAAGGCCTTGAAGGTAAAAAGCAGCATACGCATTTTCCTCCTCTGGTTAAGAGACAACAAACCTCATAAACCAACTCATAAAGCACTGGAGACACATTGCGGTTTGTCAATCTTTCGACGCCACTCCATTCAGAGTGAATGAAAAGTGTTTTGCGTACATTGCAAACAGCTCTTTCTGCACAGTTCTCAATCCTGTCACTTCAAAAAAGAGATTCAGGTGTCGTCGTCCTCCGAGACAAACAACTGACGGCTGTGATCTCCTCTGACCTTAACTGTGACTCATGTTTATTTACCTCAGCAGCTAGTTATCCCTGAGGGACAGCTGCCTCATCACTGAAATGGCTGTTGTGATGGGTCGGTTTTTCTTTTTATGGCCACTCCTGGGAGCGAATGACTCTAATGAACAACAAAGCCCCAATTGATCCGAGTTAGCATTTGATTCTGGTGCCTCGTGATTCAATATGCCAGCCTGCCCGTGGAGCACCCCTTGAACTTTGCTGTACACACATCTTTAATCACACTCACCTTTTCCTCGTTGCTGCAGTGACTTCCAGCCTATTTGTAATTACTGCGCTCCTCGGGAGAGTTGGCTCAACAACGGGCGCGGCCGTAGGTCACGGGGAGACACTGTACCTGGCCATATGGGCTCAAGGCCCCGAGGGCAGAGAGAGGGTTGGCACTGTGAAGTCACCAGATATGGTCAGAGCGGGAGATTGAATTAGAGAAGGGGCCTTATCGAACAGAAGCCACATTGCCGCGTTGACGTTTTCATCCCGGTTTCTATTTCCCATTTCACACCTGGACTATCGTCAGATACGATATGTTCTCGTCGCCTCGTTTTAACCCCGAGATTCACCATCGCAATTCAAAAGAAAGGGTATAGCATGTCATCTGTCGCTTCCTTTAGCACCTACTGCACCCTCCACACTCTCTCTCCACAATCCCCTCGTGTTTCCACCACATGTTGTCAACGGCGTGGTGTTATTACAGATAAACAATCAATACTGCATTAACGTGTCCAAGGAGGCAACCTCAAGTGAAACAGGCAGACGAGGGAAATAATTCGACCCAATGTCACAGGCGGACATCGAGCAACCAATCTTACTCATGAAATGAGACACTGAAACATGAATACAGAGACACAACCTGTTAGAAGTGTGTATCTTTCCATATAAAAGAAGATTTGATATGTATTGACTTGCGTATTTATTATGGAACAATTAGATTTTAATACGTTGTGATACAATAACATGTCATACAACTCCATACCAGATAATTTGCTGTGATATTACTCCATACAGTTCTATATCATACAATTAAATGCTTTGTTGGAAAGTCTCTGTTTATGTATAAATATTGTGCAAAGACATTTTATCCTTTTGCAACAAGTCTGCTTATGATGGAACAAAATGTCAATATTTATGTGGGTATCTGACTCAGTTTCTTTAAATTATCCCAAATTTCCAGTTAATTCTGATTAATTCCCAAAATTCCCGTGGAAAGTTTCCAATTCGGAATATTTCTGAAATTCCTAAAACTAAGGTTTCCATCGAAGGTTTCTGGAAATTTCATGGAAATGTTCTGCTCCTTTGGTAGCCATCCAAGGCTGTGATATTAGAGATATCAACAGATATTCAAAATGAGGATATCGATATTAGTATTGGTCATGAAAAATTGGTATCAACCCATCCCTTATCTTGTATCAATAAATATTAAAGGTTGCGATATCCTCATCGGATGATATTCAAGGCTGTGATATTGGTATCAGATTTGAACTAGTGGTATAAGTATCAGTATTAATATTCCTATCTGATCCTGACAGATACTCAAACCCTCAGTAGATATTGAAGGCTGTAAAAATATCAGTATCAGACATGAAAAAGTAGTATCGAGACATTCCTAATCAATATCGATAGATATAAAAAAGCTGAAATTTCAGTGTTAGTCAAAATTCAAGGCTGTAGTATTGGTACTGTATCAGATTCAAATAAGTGGTATCAGTATTGGTAGATATTCAAAGAAAAAAGTCTGTTTACTAATTGATTATCAGTGAATATTCAAGGCCATGTTATCAGTCTTTGTGGATATTCAAGGCTCTATATCGGTATTAGCAGAGGAAGGCAGTGACATCGTATCTGTATCAGACAGATTCCTAATTGATACTGGCAGACACTCAAACCCTAATAATAATAATAATAAGTCAAGGCTGTAGTATTGGTATTGTATCAGATCAGAAGAAGCGATATCGTATTGGTAGATATTGAAAGATATAATATTGGTATTGGACTAGGTAACAGTAAATAGTGAAGGCTGTCGTATCAGTATTAGCATCTGTATCAGTATAGGTGATATAATATAGTGCATTTATATCTTTCACTTTGTAATTCATTACCAGTTTATATCACTAAATGTTATATATACACAGTGTGAAATATCCTGTATATATAAACATATATATCTCTTCTCTGTCACTTTCCTCAGCCATCATTGCTTTTTTTTGTTTGAGGTCAACACACACGATTATTTTCCCTTCCTCTCTTCACTGGTCACAGAATGAAACCCCACTGCATTATAGAAGTAATACCCTACTTTATAGCAAAGGTGACCACGGATATTGGAGAGCAGGGACCCATACGATCGATTTGGAGCGAGGAATGGAAATTTTAACATGATTCCCTCTGCCAAGGTGTTTTAACTCAGAGGTACTGGACTTTATCGCTCTCTTTTGACGACTGCCTCCCAATTTTTGAGTCACTACTTCAAGATTCTGTTGGCGTCTTTATTCGAGGCACCCCCCCCGGCGCCCTGACGATGGCTGTGTGGTCCCTGTTCCTCTTTGAGGAGCTTGTGCTCATGGCCAATTTGCATCTACATTCCCGACACTGCCATTGAAAAGGAAAAAGACAGAGAGAGACAGCTTTTTCTTGAGTGAAAAAATGAAAACAAAGACATTTTTATGAGAAAGGCTCAACAAATAGTCCCTGCCTCTCCCTCTCTGCCAGAGTAGAATTAAATACTCCTCATTCCATTCCTCATTCAGGAGCCCCCCCCTCAACACACACACAACCCTAACACCGTATGGTGAAACACACGTACAAAATAAAGGAGATGGACTTGGCTGAATGATTGCAGTGACTGTTTACTAATACTGCTGCTCACTCTGCTTTATTACAGAGTGCCAGGCTTTCCATTACTGCAAAGAAGGGAGGGGGGGTGAGGAGGTAGAGAGGGAGGGAGAAAGGGTGAGAAAGAGACCGCACCAGTGTCAGATTAAAAGAAGAGGAAGAAGAATATGGGGGAAAAAAAAGGGGATGGCTAAGTTGATTTACACCTTCATTACTCTCCCCTAACTCTGCTTATTGCAAATCATGATGCTGCTTTATGAGCTGAATCCTCTATTACGACAAGGCCGGGAAGACGGCGCTTTAGTCCATAAAGCAGGCGTACAGTAACCGCCACCAGGCAGCGGCCGGCCCACTCATCCTGCCACCCAGGACACAGCGAGCCACTTCCTAAAACCCTGGCCTGGCCTGGCGCCTGAGCAAAACACACCCAGACCTCGCCGGTGAAGTGAGTGGTAGTGAGCACAAAGCTCCCGTGGCCACGCTGGGGAAGGAACACACAGCGAGTGTTTAACGTTAAGCGAGCTGTGCTTTAAGTCAACAGACATGTGGAGGTGTGTGTTTACCGCGTCCTCGCCGCCGAGCGAGGGAGCGCCACTGATGCGTTTACTCAAAGAGCTTTTGGAGGGAGTATGTGTGTGCGTGTGTGTGTTTAGGCAGAAGACGGAGTGTATCTTTCTTTTTCTTTTCTTTTGCTTTTATTTACTGAACCATGGGGGAGGTCCTCAAAAGTGCTCTTTTTCCCCCTCGCCATGATTGAATTTGCGAGCTCTGAGCGAGGGAGAGAAAAGGAGTTGGGAGGAAGAGGAGAGTGCGGGACCTGGTAAATCAGCAGACGGGTGTGAGGCGTGTAGGTGAGCAACGGTGTCAGTGTGCGTATGTAAACAGGGCGCAGGGGCATGAGACACACTGGATGGAGGTTTGTTATGAGTATGGAACACGCTGCTCAGGCCGGGCCTGTCTGGCTCCCATCTGGAACAGGGTTGACAGAAAAGTTGACAGATGCTTCGCCGACGTCCATTATTTATGAGACTGAGGAGATCCACACTGCATTTCACAAGTGTCTGCCTCTGCTACTGTAGGTCGACTTCTGACATTGTGTTCCGTGTGTGTGTGTCCACGCATGTATAAGCACACATGTCCCCTTCTTTTCCGGTGGTGATTGAAAATTGGTACTAAATCCTTTCCTGATTAGTCATATAATAAGATGTGCGGCCAAATGTTTATGCTCCGTTTGTCCTGACGTTGGTTTAGCCTGGTTGGGGAATTCAAAATTGCTAGAACGCCTCAACCGAGAGACCGTCAAATGTAGGGGTGATACATGATCCACGATACCAATATTATCACGATACAATCCTGTAATAAACAATCGCGATACATCGAAGACACAAACCGTTAATGTGAAAGTGCAGGATTTCTACAGGATTTCTCTGTAAACTCCCTCTTCTTCTTCTTCACCCAAGTTTCCTCCTCATTCATTTGACACTTGCAACTAACGATTATTTTCATATTTGATTCATCGAGTAATCGTTTGGTCCATAAAATGTCAAAAAAGGTTGAGAAATATTGATTAGAGTTTGTCAAACCTGGAAATGGCGACGTTCTCGTAATGTTCTTGTTTTGTCCACAAACCAAAATGACACAGTTTTAATGACTTCTTAGTTACATGGAGCAAAGAAACCAGACTACATTCATCTTTAAGAAGCTGAAAAATCACAGAAACCAGTTAGCATCACTTTTAAGAACTTGTAATTAATGTACTTAATAACTAATAACTGGGCTTTTTTTACAGCTCCTGTTCTGGTATCTTTGGAAGCAAATTAAAATGGAGTAGTACTAAAAAGAACATCGGTATCAGTATCAGTATTGATGAAAATCCTGATGAACCCCACACCTGGATATCTGAACGTGAATTAAAAAGTGTTCTTACAGTGGAAACACACGTTTCCACAGTCACTCCAGTGGATCCCAAACTCAAATAAAGACACCACCTGCCTCAGTGAGTCTAACCCTTGACCTGTGGAGTGTCAGTAAATCCCTCACTAAACAGTTGGCCCTTCAGCTCCCGCATGAGGGACCGAGCGCCGGCCGACTCCCACTCTCTTAAAACCCACTTAGAGGCTTACAGCTGGGAGGCCCGGCCATCGGATTGAATTAAGGCTATGATTAATTGAATCTAGTGGTGAGTAACTTGAGTGACTGATGTCTCGCAGGACCAAAGGTCTAGACACAGCGCTTCCAGAATAAAGTTATATTCATCCATTCAGTGACATCACGGGTGGTTTCAGTGAGCCTCGGGCATGGATGGTTGACTTTAATATCACTGCTCACAGTGACGCTTTAAGCCCAACACCAGCAGCGGTTGTGCTCTGCGGCGGCAGCGACTGCCACGAGCACCTGGTGTTAATGAGAGGCACAATATAATTAATACAAATGGAATGTTTAATGCAACTTTTTCCATTTCAAAGAAATTCCCCTGGCATTTATTTTTTTTTTTCTCCTCTCCAACAATGAATACAACTCTCGCGCATTGTCCTCGGGCAAACAATAACCCAAGTTTGGCATCGCCTTCATTAGATCAGACTCAATTATTGCAGAGCTCTCTCCTCGAGCACGACGATGGATTCCTGATGTTTGCCTGTTAGTTGCAGCGGAGCTTGGAAAGTCCCCCTGGCGGCTCCTGCCCCATTTGTCTTTGATGGACACCACCGTCAAACGAGTAATTGGAGGCCTTTGAGACCGATGCACGCCTGTTGTCAGTTTGTTATGTCGGCGCGCCTTGTTCAGCTGTGGAGGGTCTCGCAGAGTGACCCTCTCAAATAGGATGGGCCTCCCCCGCTGTCTGAAGCTGCTGAAGTCCAGACGGTTTCCTGAAACTGTCCACAAGGGCTGTAGCAGCACACTCACTTGTCTCTTTAATGGTAGATGATGGACTTGTGCGACGCTTGGTGCAGAAGATTTCAAATGTTCTGGCGTTCTGGCGATTTTATCGACGCCGACTCTGATTCTGATATTTCTTATCGACACATAAATGCTGTGTTGATAAAATAATCGTACAAAAGTTCCTCCAGAACATTTTCTGCCAACTTCCTATGGTCACGCACTTTTGTGCGTCGTGAGAACACAGCAGGAGAAAAAAAAAAAATCGATGGATAATTCACAGCAGGCTAGTGGGGAAAGTGTTGCATCTGCTGAATACTGAAGCTCGGGAGGACACGTCTGACCTGGATGTTCTGGAAATTCTCCTTCTGCTGTGAATGCACCTGACCCCGGGCAGCGTTTGTCACTTGTGAACCGCAAACTGTCCGAACACAAACACTCGTCGGGAGTTCAAGTCTGAAAACAACTCCAGAGACACCCTGGGTATTATTCAGCTCAGCAGAGTGTCATGCTGTGATTACTGTATACCCCATGTTGATGCAGAAAGCTTGTATTGTGGCCAATCCCTGAAGAATGTACTCTGACTGCTATGCCGGCTTTGCTTCAGCAGATAGCCTGCGCCGATGTCTTTCTATTTCTCGCGTTCACAATGAACCACCCTAATGTTTTGAGAGGGAACAGAACAATGGCAGGAACCTCTCTTTTTTCACTCCCGGGATAGAAAGTAAATAGGACCTTTGCTGATGTGCTCGCCTGTTCATTTACAGAGCCTCAGAAGACAGCTCACACATTGTACCTGTACGAGGGGGAGGCAGGAAAAAAATGGAAGGAGAGAAAAGACATTCTGGAGGACAATAGTGCAGAGGAGGAAATGGGTGCACAATGGAGTCCAGATATCATTCACAGTGTAGACAGGAGCCCATTATCTACAGGAGGAGGAGCTCATCTCAGAGTGACAGGTTTGGGGCGACAGAGGAACTGTGCACATGACGCTGCCACAAAGACAGTCGAGGTGTGGCGGTGCCGACGAAAATCACTCACAGTGCACAGTTTAATCAAGCTAAGGCCATAGTCTGACTAAGGTCGAGTATTCATGTGGAGGAGAACACCAATTTATTGGCTATCTATGTCTGACTCCGCCTGTAGGTGGTGCGGTGCACATTGAATCAGTTTCCTGGCGACCTTTACATCACAGAAAAGCAAACAACGAACCGCGAGACGGACGGTGAGATGGATCATGCTGTGGTAAAAGCATAAATCTCATCTTTCTTCGTCAAAAGTGAGTCCTCTCGCCGACAGCATCGTGTTGTTCGTTCTTTTCAGTTTATACATCGTCTCCTTCTATGACCAGGGAGGACATTTTAGTTCGGACAAAGGACGCCAGCTCCGATTCCAGGCTGACTAAGATGCAGGAGTAATCAGACTATGAATCACATTTTCCAGGTAATGCTAGTCCGACTAAGATTAGCTCGGTTTTAGTTTAACGTGTTTGCATGACATTAAGAAAACCGGGGCCTAGGTTCTTCAAACAGTCTGGTGCACGTTTAGGCTGTGTATTTTGCAAAGGAACATTTGAGTTTACAGAAGAGAAAACAAAATTTAAATATGATTTTTGTTAATCAACATTTTTGCCAGTCCAAGTTTAAATTGGGAAAAAAAAATTAACATACAGTACAGTGCTTAACAAATGAATGAATTAGAATTACCAAAGCCACAGCATCAAAATAATCTTTTATGTTTCTGTAATGGTTTATACACCAGAATGTAGAAGCTTTACAAAAGAAAAGCAGGAAAAAGCTAATTATCATCATCTCTTGATTTAAATGTCAAATTATAGCTATTTACTTGAATTCGTGAACAGAAAGATTAGTTTTAGTAGTTGAATGTTGATTCTAATTTCATGTCTGGCTCCAAATTGGACAAATTCAGTTTGTTATTTGCCAAATAAATAACAAAAATTCTTAGTTTTAAACAAGTTTTTGAAAGATGTTTTTTTTTGTTTTATGACTGGTGGTCAAATAAGTTTAGCGAAAGTTTATTCACAGACCTAAAATCAACCAAACAGAGCCAGTGACTATCGCTTCAATATTCAAAGATGAGTCAACTTATTAAAACCCAGAAGAAAATGTTTTCACAGCACTGCTGCCCCCTGTGGTTGAGGTGTAACACGTCACCTGCAATAAGGCGCATCATTACTCCTGGAGGCTGTTAGAGCGACAAAATCACATCACTCCGCTTTCACCACTGCCAAGAAGAATTGACACGCTAAAAGTCACACACACACACAAAGACGCACCTCCGCTCTTCACCCTGTCACCGCCATTCACACGCAAACAAACACACAAACGCACACACAAGTGCATAATTACACACCCACAATCTATCACGTACTGTCAGTGGTGTCTGGAGGGTTAACATGCCAAGTGCTATCCCAACAGCGTCCCACCAGTCGGCGTTGCCTGAAGCTGACAGCTTGCACCGCGGCTGCCTCGCAGGAGAAAAGTAAGCATCATTATCGCCTCCTCTCTCTCTCTTTCACTCCATACCTCCCTCTACAAGCATCTTTCAAAGTCTCCCGGCTTTCATCCGCCGACCGACAAAACAAAGTCAACAATCTGAGGTTTGGGGGAAACATGGATACATATTTTTTTCCTGACATTTTACGGACCAAACACAGAAACACTTGATCTTACATGAATACAATTCCACATTACATCGCACATTTCAATAGGAGTATTTTCTTGTGTCTTTGCTTCATTTGTGTGGATATCTTAATTTTGCTGTTTTATTTTTTCTAATTGATTCATAAATTGATTCATTCAACTCGTTAATATTTTCTCATTGTGAAAGGTTACTTTCACAGAGCTCTGCGATTTCAGCATGTTAAAAGAAATCGGCTACTAAATTAATCTCCAATTATTTCAATTTTTAATTTCAGTCGATCTATTTGAGTGTTTCTGTGAATCTGAGTGTTTTCTTGTGTCTTTGTTCTGAGAGAACAAAGCAACATTTTTGAGGATAACGCCATCTTCTTTCCCTCAGTTTCTGACATTTTATTTTTGAGGTTATTTCTTTTAAATGACTGTCATTTTAGCTTATTATAGACAACCATCAATGTTTAAATGAATGATTTTATGAATCATCTATCAATAAAACAGCCAACTATTCTGATAACTGGTTACTTGGAGGTTATTTTCAAAGAATTCTGCGATTCCAGCATCTTAAATGTGAATAATTAATGTTATTGTGAGAGTTATTGTATATTTTCATTTCATTTTATGGACCAAAAGAAGTGATAATTTGTTAAAAGACGGATTCCTTGATGATGAAAATAATGGGTTAGGTCAGGTTAAACCTCGTCTTTTATTTTGACAGACAAAGCTCGAGCCGCAGAATCACTGCCGTCTCCGTTCCTTTGGACTTCAAGCATCATTCGCAGTCTCCCTCCCTTTCATCCGGAGCCCCAGCCTTTTCCTTTCACTGTCTTCATTGTCCTCCAGTCAGAAGCTAATGCTCCTTGTCCCATGGCTGAAACCTCTGATCTCTTATTACCCTCTCGTCATCCGACAGTCAATGTAACCTCCCGACCAATCCGCGCTCTCTGCTTCCCTTCACTCTTACAAAAGTCTCTTAAAAGTCAGACAAGACAATGTTCAACTCCTTCATGAACTGGCTGGCTCGTTCATCTTCCGTACACTTATTAACTGGCTGTCATGTTCGGCAGGCTTCCTTCCTTCCCCCAGACAGTGTTTAGCGTTCCTCAGTCCACTTACTGCAGCCAGAGTTAAGCCTCTGGGCTTTGCACAGACAGGAATCCAACTAGAGGGGAAAGACAGGACCTGCGGACATGATCTGTCTGCTGCACTCGCTCACTCACTCCCTCGTACACACAAACACAGGTTTGTGCAGCTGTTCTCCTCGACGTCCGTTCATTTGGGCGGCTCCTTGGAAAGTTTGTGAATGTGAAGAGGAAATTTTAAGGCCCCTAAATAAACATGGGTCATTGAAGGTGTTTGAATTTTGCGCTTGATGTACGTAGACTTAGGCCTGCGTAGGACAATGACTAGCAGTGTTGTGGACACTGTCCACTGTCTCTCTCTCTCTGCCGTTGACATAAGGTTCTGTGCAGAACAATGAGCGAGTAAAGTTAAGCAAATGGCGACGTGATACCTGGGAAATTAAAATGACAAGATCTGTCTCACCAAAGACCTTGACCAAGATCCCAAGGACAATCACTTACAAGATGTCCTCCTACTTTGAATATGAAAAGAAAATTGGTCCTGGATAGTCCTTGAATTTGATGTCAACCAAGGAGTGGGAACCCTGAATTCAAATTTTAGTCCTAAACTTTAACCAGTTCCTCAGAAATGGGGTTCTGCCCCATTGGGACCAGGTTTTGGTCTCCGTGAGGATTACTGGTCCTGACAAGATCAGTGTTTAGAACAGAAATAAAAATGTTATGACTTTCTCAGCGACTATTCTGATCATCAATAAATCAGGTTTTATAAGTTCTAGCTTTGAAGTTTAAGCGATTTCAGCGTCTTAAATGTGAACAGTTTTGCTCCTTAGTGGCAATAAGCTCTTTGGTCATTTTGGGGTTTGGGAAACACACAAATTTACCCGTTTCACAATTTACCAAAGCTTTTATCTATTTTTTATATTTTAAATGATGAACCTCTGAAGAAACTATTTTGATTGTCAATCAAGGTTTGAGTGTTTCCATGATATCGGCCTCTTCACTGGGACAACGTAAGACAAAACAAGACATTTGAGGTTTTGGGAGACACAGATTGACCCGTCTCAGGTTTCAGGAACATTATGGAGCAATATATTTAATTTTAAGTCAATTAATAATCAACTTCTGAAGTAATTGATTGAGATATTTGAGGATATCTTCATTTTGAGGTTTGAGAACCACTGATTTCTGTGATTCTGACTTTACACAGACCCAACACATAGTCATTGAAAAATCTTTTTTACGAAATCAACTGCCAACTGTTTTGATGAATGGTAAAGCAGAATGAGGATTAAGATTATTTGAGAAAGTTGTGTTTAGCTTTTAGCTTCGGAAACGTCCAAAAATGTTTTGGCTTCTTTGCTTCACTCAGACAGTCGTCATTTTCAGCCATTTTCTGACAAACAAGTCATGTATTGATCAGTTATTAATCAACAACTAAACTAATCTCTTATTTTGACAATCTCTCAATTGATTGCTTCTAAATGTTCTTGTTTCTTTGGTCGTCTATGTCATAATTGTTCACTGTACAATTTGACAGTTTGGGGACTTCATAAGTGGAGAAAAAGACGAACCAAATGTTGAACGTAAGTTTCTGTTTTTGCATTGGAATAAAAGGCAAAAAGGGTAACATTCATCTCCTCTAACAGGATTACGTTGTCTCCTCTCGTTGTCAGGTTTTGTCTTAGAAACTCAAGAAAGTCGTCGGTGAAAGTTGGCGTGGAGCTCAGCCTCGAGCCACACGGCAGTTGATTACATTTTGATCGTGATCTGGATCTGTCATTTCCACTATTAGATGATTATTGTTTTTTTTTCTTTTTCCTCCTCCTCCTCCTGCGCTGACATATTGGATATAGAGATTAAATTTCAACTCCAATCCAAAAAGCTACGCTCGTGGGGGTCGAACAATCGATTTCACCTCAAATTTAAAAAAGAGAGGAATCATCCGTGTCCTTGAAGGTGGTGTCCATGTCTGACTTTTTTTGTTCTTTTGTTATTTATATTTTAGATGACACTCGGGGGGTGGACTGGACGCTGTGTTGGTCACTATGACGCTGGATTTGTCATGTGTCCTCTTCCCCTTCTTCCTTCACCTTCCACTTTTCCACTTTTCCAGGGCAAATGGTGTAAGAAATGAGAGGTGGACAGTGGAGGGACTTTCATGGCCCCGCTTTTACCTGTGTCATTTCCTCCAGTCTGAACTGGTGCCGTGGTCTACAGAGCTTTTGTTGTAAATCACTATCTCCCACTGTCACAATGCAGCTCAGCGTGGACGCTGGGGCTCTCTGCCACCTCCTGGGCCACTAATAAATCTTGTAAATCTTGTAAATCTGTGCTGAGGAGAGTGTGGAGAACTGTACACCTTCTCTCTTCTCTGTCCTTTGTTTGTTTGCTTGCATTAAGAGTGTTTGTTTGAGTTGTTTGTGTTTGTGGCAACATTTCGTGACAGTATGTATATGACAGTGTTTGCATTACACAGTTCTGGCACTGCTCAGCGCTGCTTAACTCAGTCTGCGTGAAACTGCCGCGACGCGGTTTTAAGCGCGACACAAACACACAAACGAGTGACTTGTAAAGCAGTCGTTTTGCGGTGTAACTGAATCATTAGAATCAGTTGATTAATGATTCAGTCACTGGACTGAAATACCACTGAACACGTGAGTCGACCTCAAGGCTTTCAGCAGTGCTGTCGCTAAATACACCAGACCCCTCTCTTAAATATTGACATTTCCTTTGCTGAATGTTGGAGTTTTTAACTTTAATCTACAGTTCGGTAATTGTTCGCTTTGATTCAAGTGTCGGATGTTGCGCTCATGACTCTTCGAGTGACGACATTCTCTGACCAATCAGTGGCCGGCAGTCTGTTGACGTCACATTTTAGTATCTACCAAACGATGACGTCACAATACATCATCACACATTCCGGGCAGAACTCGACAAAAACCTCGACAAGATTTATTTCCAAACTTGTGGGATTTGATTTGAAACTCGGAGTGTGTCTGCAGAATCAGACGCTCCGCCGTCAGACTAAGTTCCATCCAGATCTGATCCAGATTATGGATTTGGCTGCAATGTATAAAGTCCTACTGAACAACTTCAGATGTGTATATCTCAGCAAAGTATTAACAGATCACGATGAACTTTGTCATGTTTATGTAAAGACGATAACAGCTTTCGACGGCATTGACTGATCGCTGCAACCCCTTATACTTATGATAAAAAAAGAAAACGATAAACTTAAAAAATACTTCAATTTGTAGCTGTACTGTGTAACCTTTAAACATAAACAAATGTCTGCTACATTCATGTAGCGAAATTAGTCAGTCAGCCCCACACACTTCTATATCTGTAAATCAGGGACTGGAATTGGTCCAATTCCGGTCAAAATGACTGGACTGGATATCGGATGTATAAAAATGTAAAATCCGATACAATCCAAAAACATATACGTCCTAAAAATCAGCAAAAGCATTTTAGCCGAGTCATGTTTGGGCGCTTTGTTAGTTTGTGATATTGGTATCGGTATTGTGGGTACATGCATCCGTCTCTTTAGTCTGATAGTTTTGCTTGACAGAGCCCGTTACCACATGAAGGACGCCGCAAACAAACAAAGACAGAACAACAACAATCACCGCCTCAGTTTTCCACTCGAGCCC
Source organism: Solea senegalensis (assembly GCF_019176455.1). Taxonomy (NCBI): domain Eukaryota; kingdom Metazoa; phylum Chordata; class Actinopteri; order Pleuronectiformes; family Soleidae; genus Solea; species Solea senegalensis. Next base: position 33,999,172 of record NC_058021.1, on the reverse strand, counting down.
CCGCCCAGCGAAATGTCTGTGCACGGCACTGCGTGACAGCGAATATGTTTACTAGACTCCACAAGTCTGTGATTCTGTTTCCGACTGCTCTTTGGCCAGGATTCCTCGCCGCCGCCACTGCAGCCGCGACAGTAGTCGTGAATTGCGAAGCTTCATCTTCACCACTTCATAATTAGAAAAGCTGTGGAGCCGAGCCGCAGTTTGAGAGGGAAGAAATAAAGAGGGAAAGAAAACGGGCGGGGGGTTTAAAGACTGAAAGAAAGAAAAGCTGCTGGCAGACTGCATTATTCAACATTGGCAGCAATTTACTCTCTTTCCCACCCCAAAGACATGAATCTAAGTGATTTCAGAGTCACATCCCTGCTCGTGTGTGTATGTGTACTGCATATCTCTTATCACCAGCTACTGTAGACGATCAGCCGCATCCATACGACAATGGCACGCGTGTCAGAAAAGAGCCACTTTGAAAACAGATTTATGAGTATATTTCTCTGTCGCTGTGTGTGTGTCCCGCACAACGCAGGGAGAGATAATTACCCACTGTTAAGTGAGGTGTAAACGGCCTGATCCATGTGTATTTATCTTCTCAGCACACACAGAGCTTTCTTTCTCCCCCTCTCTCCCCCTCTTCGGATTTACTTGAACAGTGACGGTCTGTACTCTTCTGGCCACCGTCCAGCTTTTTAAATCCCTTCTTTCTTTTTTTTGCTGAAACCTGTCGAGAAACGGCCTCAGCATTTTATACCGTCTTCTTTAAGCCGGAGGAAATTAAATCTTGGAGAAGCGGGTTGACCTTCAGAGGGGAAGGTGACACTGACCACCCCTCTCCTCCACCAGCTGATACTTGATTTGACGTGACAATTCCTCGCGTGTGTGTATGTGGGTGTTTTTTTTTGTGTGTCTCATTAGGAGTCGCCGTTGTGCCTGAAAGAAAATGGCTCCACTGGTCACATGAGGAAATAAAAGGGCGATGTCGCAGCAGTGAGGGGGAGGAAAGTCAAATCTGGAATTCTGAGTGAAGTGGTTGAACAAGCAGACGAGGAGGCTCCAGTTCCCTTTGTTGGGTTCGTTTTTTTCCCCCTCTCTTAAAGCTTTATGCATCTATAGAAAACTATCAAGCAACGCGTGACTATATATAGGTTCTGATGATGTCTAATTGTCTTGTCTAATTTATTTGTCTCGTTTTACTGAATTTGTCTCTGAAAAGTGACACAATGCAGGATTTCAACCTTTAGATAATAATCTCAGAGATTATTTTGAGATTGCTCAACGTCACCACAGGTCTGCATCACCTGTATTGGTGCTGTGGAACATACTACAACCATGGTTCTCAAACTGTGGGAAGCTCCTCTGAGCTTCCTCTGGTGGTAGGAAAATCAGAAATACTGTTCCACTGTATGTACCAGGATAAAATCGTATTGTGACTTAAATATCGTGATATCATATAGTGGCTAAAATATCGTGATATTAAATATCATGATAATATCGTATAATGACTTAAATATCTTGATGATATATTGTGACTTAAATATTGTGATTTCATTTAAATATCATAATAATATAGCATCATGACTTAAACATCGTGATTATAGCATAACGTGACTAAAATACAGTATATTGTAATTGTGACATTAATATTGTGATAATATCATAATTTCATTGAGCCGTCCTGATGTCAGGCCTGTGAACGGATTGACCCTGTCCAGCAGGGGGCGCTGTTCTAGAAAATAAGTACGAAGAAAAGAAAAGAGAAGGAAAGACGAGGACCAGTTGTCTGGCAGTGAAAGTATCTGGACAGGAATCCCAACACTCTCACGGTCCAAACGTACGTCATGATTTATTATCACGTCACACAGATCGGAACTAATGCACTGAATCAAGGTGCATCGAGTCAACTATGACACACAGGGGGGGCTCTCTCTCTCTCTCTCTCTCACACTCTGTGTTTCTCTGTCTTTGTCTCTCTCTCTCTCTGCCAGACATTTGTAAACAAAGCACACTTCGGAGTCACTCACCGCACACTGCAAGCTCAACAAACGTCCCCGAGAATGCGAGTGGACAGAGAGAGTGAGGCCTGGCGGAGACGTTTCCCACAGAGCAGCAGCAGTAGCAGCAGCCGCGGGGACGTGATTTTATTATCTCCAGATGCAGAGGGACTCAAATCCTTCAATATTATGAGTAGAACGCATCAAAAAATGATGCAGCCCATCTGGAGCACGAGTAATGCAATCAGCTCGGGTCACCAATCACCGTCGGGTAAATCCCTGGCCGTTCAGCAACGTCTCAGAGGGACAGGACGGAGCCGAGAGGACGAAGCCGTGAGGACGGAGCCGAGAGGACGCCTGGCGGAACGAGATGATACTAAAGATATTACAAGAACATTCCCAAATCTCATGTACACGACCAGCGTAGAAAGAGGTGAAGTACTGTAGCAACTGTACGATGGTCAAAAATATCATAATAAGGTCTCAAACTTGTGGCCCGTGGGCCACATGCAGCCCCCCATTACTTCCATGTGGCCCGCCATTGAATATCAAGTTATAACAAATTATAATATTAATATTTATTTTGCATCAGAAGTATTTTTATTGTGCACTATACATCATTCCATAATCAAAATAAACTTTATTTTGAAATGTTTGACTTTTCCTCACCTCACCAGGCCCCTACAGACGAGATGCTCAGTGGCCCCCAGGTCCTTTGAGTTTACAAATATTTCACAATTTTTCGCATTCTCCTCTACACCAGAACTGAAAACTTTGTTTTTAACGTAAGATGTCATTTTGTTTGTGTAATTTTTCCACTCTCTGAGAAAACAAAACCACAACAAACAAACTCCAGCACATGAGCGCTTAAAGAAGTAGCTACGAGAAGCATTCAAGAAACCTCGTAAATGTCATCACTTTTTCAGAGTCCGTAGATTTTATGACCCTGGTCAATTTTCATCACTTGTCCACGCCGTTGCTAAGGTAAGAGGCGTGGCTTCAGGAAACCTTGTACATTACATCACTTCTGCAAACACGTTTGATTGCTGCTGCCACCTTGTGGTAATAGATGCCCCACAAATTAGTTTGTCATTTTTTTATTACTAATGCAGATATATATCGGTACAAAAAATTTGAATAAAACGCTATCAAGTATCCCCCCAGTATTAATGTCAAATGTATATACATATAAATAAAAACCTCTTTCCCTCCTACAAAGTAGTCTATTTTAAGTAAAACTCATATGACTGAGGTCAAATGGCTGAAACTTTGCTGCTAACTAGTGGTGGGAGGCTTAACAACAGCACAAACCAGTGTCAGGCATATTTGAATAGTGAATCTGAAGTAAATTAGTAATTTTTTCACTCACACCACTGCATTTAACCTTTTTACACACCAGAGGGGAGCAAAGTCCTCTTGACCTGCCCCAGGATTTAAACCAGCAACCCCTTCCTTTCCTCTGGACCATGGACTCATACCACTCTATATCGCTGCATTAAAAATATGGCAATAATGTAAAAAATAATAGTGTCCGTCTGTCTGTCAAATCAGTTGATACAGTTAATGTCTTCATGCAACTTTGACCTGTATATTACACACACACACACACACACACACAGAGGAATTCTATTTGCAGAGCCGTTAAATATTCAGTACCTGCCGTGTTTTCCGTACGACTTTGATCAGTCCCAGATTCATGCTCTGTCCCTTTCATCTCTGAACTTCAAAACCTAGGAGATAAAAAAAAACCCTGGACCACAAATAACAAATAAATAAAAAAAATCACCGAACTCCTCTTTCAGCAAACGCTGCTGCCAAAAACCACAAAACGCAAATCAAATCTCAACACTTACACACTCCTGACTCAACATCAACGTTGCTCAATCCTCTTCAGCTGCTGTTTATAATTTTTAAAAGTGAGTATGCACACAAACGTTCATTACACAAACTCATTCCCGCTACCGGAGAGGAGAAAAAAAACTTCCTGGCTGCCTTCAGGCATTTATTACCTCAGGCTCAACATCGAGACGGAGCTGTAGCTCAACGAACATGGAGCAATGTGCAGGCAACAGGAAGACGGACGACAAAAAAGAAACTTTTCTTTGCTCTGTCAATACCTGCAGCGTCTAACGCCAAGAAGCCAAAGTTAATTCTTTTACAGTGTCGGCCGTCTGCATTATTCAGCCGGCTCATTAAATATTCACGCGGCCACATCACTGATATCATGTTGTTGTCAATAACGCTGGAGGACAACGTTGTTTCAGAAAAAAAACAAAAAACCTGAGTCGACGCCAAAGAGAAACGTATACTTGCCACTTTATTGAGCACGCCTGATCACAGCTGATTTTTAAAGCTGAAGTTTCGTCTTGAGTTTTTCCCAAAAACCTGCTCATGTCGCGGAATTTTCACGCACAACCTTGTTTAGTGTTCACACAGATGAGAGGAAATATATCCACCAAGCCGCTGCAGCAGCTTCTCTGGGACAAAGTGTCTCGCAGGTGACAGGGGTGAAGCAGGAGAATGATTATAATGGTTTGAAATGACAGAAACAGTCACTTAAATCACCACTCTTTCACAACCCGGGGGTAGTATGAGTAAGATCATTTCTGATACACACACCACCACGACGAGTCAAAGTGAGGAGCAGATGAGCTACAGCTGCAGAAAAACACTCAGAACTAGAGGGAAAGTGAAATATCTGTGTTCTCAGGAACTTCAGAAATGCCTCAAACTACTTACTTTTTCCTTCAAGAACATTCATTTAATAAATACACTTTCATTTAAAACACAACATTAAAGGAACAAACCCCCCAAAAAGGTTTGAGTTAAAATATGAGAAAAAAAAAGAAATTTGATCAGATAGTGGTAACAAATTTGACTGTACTGAAGTTGTAAAAATCTCTTGTTTATAACTACATGTTGTTTACAAAGACATGCAGTCTGTGTACCAAATGGTACCAAACTGGTTGAAAAATATTAAAAATCCTACTTTCAAATAAGGAAATGTGCTTATTAATTCATTCATTCAAATTAAGCAATGCAAAGCTGTGATAAAAAACTTTAGTTTAATTAATTAGAAGTTTTTTTAACCACTGTTTTTTACAGTGTAAACGGAGGGGCGCCCTTTTCCACTTGAGCCCCGTGAAATGTGTGTGCACGCCCCTGCCTATAGCGCGTGTGTGTGAGTGTTTGCTGTCCCACCTGCATCAATCCACCTCTTCTTTTGTTTGTTTTCATGAATGACAAAACACAAAGGTGTGTTCAGGAGCGTCTGCGAACGTGCCGCGTCGCGCACGACCTTTGCGCACGCACGTGCACCACCCTCCTCATCCCCACTTTCCCTGTTCTTCTCCACATCAATGAAAGACACGAGAGTGACACACGCGGAGACGGCACGCAAAAGTTGACGCTGCAAAAGCGGGAGGGAGGAAAAAAAAACCCATTTCCAATTCAAAAACCGAGAACTTATTCCACGTCTAAGTGCGTAAAACACGCAAACACACACACACACTGGACATTTTCCGTGATTATTCATATACATAAAATTCCGTACATTAATACACGCCCTTGGTCCATATGAGCAGAGTCATTATAATAGAGTGTGTGTGCAGAATGAAGGCACAGCAGAAGAAGAGAAAGATAAATAAAAAAGAAAGAAAGAAAATACATCTCTCTCACATGAGGCGTTTTAGACAAGTTCACAGTCCAAACATCATCAGCAGGAGCAGCAGCCGCGGCGGCAGAGACTCCCTCACTCACTCACTCACTCACCTGGTGATGAAGTTGAATGAAGGAATAAAAGAAAAGCGTCCTGATGTTGTGGCTTCGCTCGGGAGGAAAAGCGCGTATCCGTTCACTGCGTCTCGTGTTTGGACCCGTTTGTTCCGCCTCGGCTGCGCGTCTCAGTCGCGCTGCTGCCGCATCACTTCTCCCTGGCTCTCTCTGGCTCCCTGTGTGCGCGCGTGTGTGTGTGCGCGAGAGAGAGAGTGCGCGTGCGTGTGTGTGTGTGTGTGTGTGTGTCAGGGAGGCTGAGGGGACTCATCCCTCCAATTGGCTGCCATTCACGAGTCCCTGAGCAGCCTGCAACAAAACAGGAGAGAGGAGGTTTGAGGGGGAAAAATGAAAAAAGGAAAGAGAGAGCGAGAAAAGGAAGTAGTGATATAAACAAAAGGAGGGTGGATGAATGGAGGATGGAGAGCACTAAAAGCTACACACGTGTTCCATTTTAATCCAGTGTGCCGATCAATCAATACGTGACTCTTAACAAAAAAGAAGAAAAAGGCCATAAAAGCCACAGATCACGAACAATAACAATAGCTGTAATAAAAACAATAATAATAATAATGTATATGTGTTGAGGGTCAGTCTCTTGTGCCACGTATGAGGCAATCAGGCAACGTATGGCAAAGTTGTAGGCCACTTCCTGTTTGGTGGCGGAAGGTCAGGTTTGTTAATTTATGAAGCGAAGTACAGGGCACTTCCTGCTTCCTGTGTGCAGGTCATGGCATGCAGCGATGCTCAGGGGCAGGGCGGGGCCCCCTGGTTGCCAAAAGTCACACGTGAAGTTTTGAGCAGATCAGTCGACGTGCGGCCAAGTTATAGGCAGTTGGATGCTTTAGGCTCGGACGAGGATGTCTGGTCTGCCTCAATCTCATTTTGCCTCAGATAGAGCTTCACAGAGCGACTTCCTGTTCCACGTTCGTGTCCTTGGCGTCTTCACGCTCGGTCGTGAAATTCAGTGGAACTCCCTCCTGGACCACTTCCTGTTTGGTGGCTGACGGTCGAAAATTCGATTAAACACGGTAAGACAAGTTTGTTCATTTATGAAGCGAGTTACAAAACCTGCTTCCTGTGTCACGGTCGGGCCCCTGGTCTCACACGTGAAGTTTTGAGCAGATCGGTTGATGTACAGCTCTTGTTTCAAGAGTTTTAGGCGGGTTAACCCGTTCAAAAAGCCACGGAATGAGGAGAACAATCGGCCTCTGGCATTTGTGCTCGGGCCCTAAATTTGAGTAGTCCTCATGGAGACCAAAACCTGGTCCTAATGAGGCAGAACGTCATTACTGAGGGACTGCTTCAGTCTTTGTTTAGCAAATTAGTAATAATAAAACATTAATGTTGTAATGTAACAAAGTACAAATACCTCCAGTCTGTTGACGTCACATTTTAGTATCGGCTCAGCTCGCTTGGAATCTCACAAAAATGAACGGTAAAATGGAAAAGCACCATTAGTTGTGATGGTTAAGGTTTAGGTAAGTGGTTAGGCAATGCATTATGTCAATGACGCGTCCTCACCAAGATATAAAAACAAGCTTGTGTATGTATGTGTGTGTGGTGAATGGATAAAAGCAGCTGCTACAATGTCTCTGTCAGGACAAATTAACATGTGTGTGATACAGATACAGCGGCTGCTGCTGCTCATAACTGTTTCTGGTAATGATGTTCTCATCCAGGTAAAAAAAAACAAAACAAAACACAATATCACTGAACACATGGGGAACTGGGAAAAAAACAGGTTTTACCCACTTAAAAAAGGTTAATATAATATACATTTGCTCAGGTCTAAACTTGAATTTCTTAAGAATACGCTTCATTTGCGTCACTTTCAAAAACTGCTCACTCTCCCACACCAAACCCCGTAGAGGAAATCGTCAATTTTACATCACAGCACACAGGAGTTGCTGATCCACCGCTGCTTCAATCAGTAAGTTTATATGTGTTGATTTAATGACTTTGTTTGAAATCCTTTGTATGGATTTACCTCAGTGACACAACCTGACCACACGAGGCAGCAGTGGACCAGCAGCTGTTGTGTTTCCTTGAGCTAAAAACGCTGATTTTCTCTGTGGGATTTGGTGTGGGAAGGTGGGAGGTTTAATAAACATCAGTTATCAGTCAGTAAAGGCCGCCTGGCTGAATATTTCTCAAGACATAATAGACTTAAAAAGGTGTAGATTTTATAAGTTTGAGTTTAAATTCATTGCTTTGTGGCCGGGTGCTGCGGGTTCATTTTTTTTGCGGCCAATAAAGTCAGATTCTCCTTTTTGGAGAAGGCTGGACGGTAATCTGATTACGGACCGAGCGCCTTTTTTTTAAGTAATCAAACTAATGCAGCTCATAAATGTGTCATTCTGTGACCTGCCATGACCTGGTTTCTCACAGTGATCTGCTTTATTTCTATGCAAATGTGATTAAATATTGTACTCCAGTACACACCGTTACCATGACTGTATCCTGTCATCATCTTTTATCTTTCAGGTTTAAATTGTTCTCAATTTAGACCACACATGGCCCTTCTGTCCGGATCTGTCTCCGATTCTGAACAGTTGTGTTGACAGAATCGGATCTAAGATGAGAAACTGCCTCAAGTTGCCTCGGATTGTTGCATTTTTACCCAAAAGCAGACTTTTCTTCCCTCAAGGGTCGGTTCAAAGTCTGACATGATGAGACATATTTCAGCCTTACTAGCATCAAACTAGTGAAATACAGCCAGACTTTTATTTTGAAATAGTGACAGGAAAGGTTACATGTCATACCTAAAAAACTGTTATGAAATAATAATATTAACATTGTAATATTACAATGACAAGAATATTATAATATTATAACAACAAAAGAGCATCTGTCCCATCTACACTGATTAACCCAGATCAGTTAAGCTTTATAAAACACTGCTGAAGATATGAGGTGTCTCTCAATGTATTAAAGTCGTCAAACTGCATCCTACATAAACCAGCATTTTTCTGATTATTTTCTTGAAGCAGAGGCACAAAACACGCACATCAACTGTCAACTCTGCTTTCAGCAAAGGTGGTTGAACCACTGACATCATGTGAGCGAGACATTAGGAGCTAGCTAGATTTTTGATGCTATTAATCAATAGATTATCTCTTTGTATGCCGATGACACAATCTTCTATGTCACAGACCCCATAAAATTACAAGTGCTCAATTAAGTCATGCATCGTGGAAAATAATAAGGATATACAGGGTTCCCACACCTTTAAAGGACCAATTCCCTCAAATTCAAGGACCAAATGTGCAACATAAGATGGGAGCGCAATGCATGGAATCTGACACCAACAGCGGAGTGAGACAGTGTCCACACCACCACTAGTAATTATGACATTTTCAACGTACCAAGACATTTACCTAAATATCAACTTAACTTCTTTCTTTTGCAAAATTCAAGCCCTTTCCATGTCTATTTAGGGTGATTTTCAAAAACTTTCAAGGGCTTTGAAAATACTTTTTTTACTGGATGCCAGAAGGCTTCTTTAAGGTTTAAATGTAAATAAAATTGCCTTGGCAACGGTCGGGTTTGGTTCGTTTCCAAGACGAATGTGTTTAGAAAACAAACTAAATAAGGAGAAGTGAGAGTTTCACAGTTAACTCTGTGTTCAGCTCAAAGCCTGATGGACTTGTCGGTCAAACACCTGCGTCAGGTTTTCAGATACTAAAAAAGGTGCTGGAACACTGTTGTCGCCAGCTGCTAATATTACATCACGTTTTATATTTTATCTTCACAAACTTTTCTGCTCTCGCCTGTAAAAATCCCTGATTCCTGAAGACTTTTGTTGTGTACTGTACATAAAACAGAACAAATTTTATTTTTAATCTGGAATAAAAATAAAATACAATTCAAATCTAATCCGCAGGGGGAAGAATTGTTAAATGTGCACCTTTTCACACGAACGTGTTATTTCATCGTTGTCATGCAGGAGAAACACGCGGATGACGGCGGCAGCGCCTTTAACAAGTCACATAATTAAGTCCTGAAATCATGGAAGCACTTCATTGTTGTGATAATTAGGTGATTTAATTGGAAGAGAAAAAAAAACAACTTGTAAACAAAGCATGGTTTTTGAAGAAAATAAGATAAGTTGAGTGAGCTTGATGTAAAATATAAATATCATTTCATATGTACATATATCATTTATATGTAGAAGGTTTTTTCTTATAACCATTTAAATGATAGAATAATTTTATTTAACTGTGCAGAAAGTGTACAAAAATCCAGAAAAATACTTCATTTCAAATGTTCCTTTAAATAGTATATATTACTTCTACTTCTATAGTACTTCTATTAGTGAAATCTTAATTAAATAAGTTCATTCCAAGAAAACTGAAGTGTACATACTTATTTTTACATGTATTCCTTTGTGCTCCATTTCTAAAGCACATCAAGTGACCTTTGTGTAGGATCATGTGCTCTACAGATAAATGTGCCTTTTACTAGTTAATGCATGAGTTATTGTAAATAACATGTCAAGAGCGGAGATATCAAAGCTTGTTTCGTTGCCATCGTATCCAAGCTTTTAGCGAGACGCAAGTCAGAAAACATATGTCAGGTCTAATAAAAAACTCAGTGCGCGTAAATCAAGCCGTATGAAGAGGGAAAGAGCAGGGCAAGTCTGCAGGCGTTTTAAGGTTTCAGCGTTACCACCCATGCAGTGTTTGTGTCACGATGACCACTGGCTGCTGCTGCTGCTGGATTCATGAGTTTAATCCCTGGAAACGCTCCAAGCATCCACTTTACTGCTGCTGCTGCGTCGTCCTGTCCTCTCGACCAAACGTCAAACTCTTGCCTATGGCGCAAAAACGCAGCGAGCCAAGCGGACGTCTGCATTTGGCATCGCGTTCCATCAGCAGAACGGGGCCCGAGACGAGTAACCGCTGTCCTTGACTGCATCATTGCTGCTGAACGAGCATACATTTGTGCAGTTTATTTAACAGGCCGTTGCTGTAAACACACTACGACAGTGGATTTGTTTTGTACCCGCCGACTTTATCCCCGTTATCTGCTGCATCTGCTGCCTGTTGTAAACAAAATGCAGTTTGCAGTTTTTGGGCTTCTTACACCAACAAATTGGGTGTTTTTGGTCTTTTAATTTAAATTTTTTTCTACTATAAATAGGGCTTGGTACCAAACTTCAATAATTCTCTGGCTCAAAGTGAAATGTTCCGATCTTACTTAGCAGCAGTAACTCAGAGCATCTGCTCTCTCAGACAAAATCTTCCTGTCTTACTTTTCTGCTACTCATAAATGTTGGATTCATACATTCTGTGCAGGAAGAAGTTTCAGTTTACAGGTGCAGTGTGTGGAAACCTTTAAGATAGTTCATTGGCAGATATTCAATACACTATATAACGGCTTTAAAATATACAAAACATTGCATGGCAACCTTAGAATAATGTATATGTAATTCAGGCAAAAATCCCTCCATAGTTCCCCTACACACTTTGTTACCATCTGCAGTCTCACTATTGGGTGAGGTAATAACGTTCCAGCAATGTTTTAGGGATCGGTGATGTCGAGAAACGTAGTAAGCAACAAAGCATCAGTTTAAGGTCTATGAAGTAATACAAAACAATTACAGTCCAGTAGAGTAGTGCTAGAACTGTACAATGGAAAAGTGCCATAATACAGTGGCCTTCAGACTGCAGGAAGGATGTAAACACTCCTTTCAAAACTCTCTTCTACCGTTTCCCTCGACGTCTTTGTCGGAATGTGTATCAGGTTAACGTGGGCTGAGTGTTGGTCTGTTTAGGCTACAGCGGAAAACAAGGCGGCACAAGATGTCCACCTCCAGTTTATTGTACGCCTACTGAAAAAAACCAAAGCATCTTTTCCTTACAGCAGTTATACACTTATTCTCAATTTCTGTCAATTAACCTTCCTAAATATTACACGCTGCACCTTTAAGTGCTGTTTAACCCCTTTAAACTTTGTCTTACATCCTTTTTTTTCTATTTTACTCACAGCTCATCATTGCAGGCCAATGAAACAAATGGGTTTTCAGAGAGCAGCAGGAGCCCCTGTCACATTCAATCTGAAAGACTAAGGCTTGAAAGAGGAAATTTATGTAAAAAGAAAAATGTGGTAAATATTGTAGGTTGATATTTTTCATCTCATGGAACAGCTCTGAATGTGCCATCAGGTACAAATAACAAACATTTGGTAACTGTAACTAAATGATGGGTATCAAAATCCAAAATATTCAAACACCCAGGCCTAATTCTGAAATATCTGAAAGACTTGGTATTCAAAAGCCTTCCTCACTCAGAATAAAAGTCCTCGATATTCGTCCTCATGCACCATGTGTTACTTTACTGAAACATGACATTTATGGAGCACAGAGTGAGCGAGGGAAGACGTAGAGGGCAACCTCAGTACAAATGTGTCCTCCTATTATGCCTGACAGCTGTGATACGCGAGGATTGAATTCATTGAAAGTGCCATATCTGAAGATATCCTTATTTGTGAGCCCGGTTCTCTGCACTTCTGTGTTTACACGTGTCCATATTTCATTCACGCCGGGTCTCACCTTGTCAGAGACTGTGTGGTGAAAGTGACAATAAAAATGAAGGACGGCTACGGGGGGGGTTACGTCCACGCCGCCCGCTGAAAGTGAACATATCCGACCCCGGAGTCGCTCCTCTAGGCATTCACGCCAACTTGCAGCACATCCCATAATATTTATGTCTGTTTTAACTCGGCTATGCTACACTGACTGTTACTTTCTTGTGAATCCAGTGGGTGGAAATCTTCAAAAAACTGGGTTACACAGCCAACTACTTTGATTGAGTTTGACCAAATGCCTTCAAGGAAAGTCTCGCTACTTGGCAGCCATCTTGGAAAAAGGGAGCTAACAAGACCAGACTCAGTTGGTCCTCCCACTTCCAAGAGGCGGACAGACCTACAACCAATCAGACCAATGATCCAGATCAATGTGATTGTTGTAGGCGAGAAAAACCATTTGTGATTAGAACGGCGTTGTTGCCAGACGTCTCTGCAAAGCAAAATAAAATATCTGTAAGACCTGGCCAGGCTCAACCAGGCTAGAAGACAGCCATAACTTCAATTATTAGTGGAATCTAACTTTAAAAAAACATAACAAATATTACTCACTTTGCACCAAAGTAAGATTTAAAATGTCTTTTTCCTTCTTTCACCAGTCTCAATCCAGAGACGTAACACCTTTAACTCTGGTTTAGACTCCTCCCACCACAGCAGTGAAATAAAAATAGATTTAATTTTATTGACTGTTAAGCTTGACATTGTCCAACTTTGCTTGCTGGTTTCAAATTTGCTGAAACTTCACACAAAACTAAACGTGTAGAGGCTACATTTCCTGTTTCATATGCTATTAAAGTAGTAACGATTGGCCACTAGGAGAAAAGGGGGTGGGACATTGTGATGAAAATTGTCTGCTTCACCAAGCGTATGTAAACGGTCTGTTTTGTTGGGGACTACTTTTTTATTTGCGCATTCATATGCAGACAGTGATTAATAACAGCAGCGGGACAGTGCCTAAAAATAACCTACAGCCCTCAAAATCCCGGTGATGAAAGAACACGTCAGCCAGTGCAACAGTGTCGCCTCATTTATAGGATTGTTGGATTTGTTTACATACATTTTATCAGGCTTTAGATGGACGTCATTTAGATAGAATTGTTGTTTTTGGTGTTTTCGTGCAGTCCTTTATCCTTTAAAATGATCTCTTTTTTTAACCTATGTACCAAATATGAGTAATTTAGCTTATACTTCTCTCTTCCATGGACAGAGGGCAGCAAGATTAATTTAGTCCACAGCAACAATTTTGTGAAAATCCCCTTGAATTTAATGATCGGTCAGAGACAGCAATGAATTCATGGTTTGAAAGGCCGTAAATGAAAGCAAATACCAGTGGTTAGCTTCAGTTTGGTCTTTTTCTGCCTGGGTCCACCCCCCAAACCTTCTTTGCCCTGTTCTCTCTTAAATCAAGTTTGGTAAAGTCATTTTATTAAACGACAAAGAACGAGCAGTGGCTGAAAAAAGCAGCGATTGATAAATGAGCAGCGATTGCCATTTTGCAAAAAAAAAGAAAATCACAAAATCAAGTCATTTATGGAAAAATCACTATAGAAATGTCACAAATCCAGCATGTAACAACACAAAAATACCACCTTTATTGCTTTTAATTCAGAGACTTATTATGTGTAATTAAGCTGACTTGTTTTATTATGCGTTCAATGCCATGTGTGAGACTTAGAGCTCTGCTGTGGCAGAACCCCAAAAAAGGAAATCAATAGGTCCCCTTTTAGACACACAGTCCTATAAACAATCCCGGGAAAAGATCAATACACTACAGGAAAGAGAACAAGGGAGCACAGAGGAGTCAGGCGCCCGAGAACCTCATATCACAGATATGATTTTTGTGTTTTTTTTATATAAATATATATACAGAATATCAGAGGCAGTGTTGTTCTGTGAGGCAAAGTTCGGTTTTTAGTTTCCCCCGACTCCCAAGAGAAATAAAAGCACAACAAACTGTTTGGATCTCAGAGGGATCTGTTGCATGAACAGTCACCACGCGCCACAAATAACGCATCTCTCCCTGCATTAACCTGGAACTCTGCCTGTGAAGTCGACCACGTTTCTTTCTGTCGTGATTTTTGCGACGGCGGCGAGGCAGCGCCCAACACAAGGAACCAATTCAGTCTCCTGCGTATTTACGACACATATACAGTGCGCGGTGTAATTATCTTTGGGGGCATTTCCTGAATGATTGCACTGTTTCTTGTAACGCAAGCTTGAAACAGCTGATGGTCACAAGTTTTCCTCTCAATGACAGATTGTTTTCTCCAGTGCTTAAGGGTTTGACACGGCGATACGCTGCACTTTTCCTTTGACTGCTGACCAAGCTGCATTTCTGAGAAAGAAAATAAAATAAAAGACTGTGTCCTCACAAGTCCTCCAGACGACAGAAAAAAACGCAGGGTAATCAGACAAATGTGGAAAATACAGTATTTCTGCAAATACTGACAAAATGGAAGCTGCAGCAGATGGTGGATTATGGTAAACTGAAGCAGAAAAAAACAAGGTGTGCAATCTCTCTCCGTCTCTCTGGCCCTGTGAGAGAGTTTCAAACAGTGATTCCACCACTTCCATTTGAATGTGGGGCTGAAAATAAGGCACAATTGAGCTTACAGTAAGAGGGCACATCACATTAAAGATGCCTCGGTGCTGCTGTAATGACTCTGGAACATGAGACTTGTAAAAAACATGTGACAGAATGTGGGAAGCACTGCAAGACTCCGTAGAGTGCAATTAACGCCAAATATATACAGTCGCACTCTCTTTCGCTTAGAATTCTACTACCGTGCGACGTGACATGACCTGGACAAGTTGTAGCAGTGACACGCTTTTTAACGCTTCTCAAGATAAACTGTGGTCAGTTTATCGTCCAAGTATGTTCCTGACCTTCCTAAAGCAAGACTGTCGGCACATAAGTCAAATTCATTATAAATAAAATGTACCTTTGTTCAGTTGAGTCCATGATCTCAAAAGTTTTGCTTAGAATATCTCATGGTGGCTAATTTTAGCTAACTTACAGGCCTTGTCATACTCAAAGAACTGGAACTAAATCGGTAGCCATTAGCTCCTCATTGATCAGGACTGAAATATCGATAACATAACAAGAGCAATTCCACAAAAAAACATACAAATCCAAGCCCGTATAAATGTTAGCAAGAGTAGCGTATTTCCCTACTTTAGCAAAACGAATAATTCTGCTGCTGATAACTTAAGTTCCGTGGCCCCGTGAAGGCTCCTGTATCGACACTGGTAGAAGGTTGAAGCTAACACTTGTTGGTTAAATGTGTAGCTTTATGTGTCGCTGTGTTGCTGCTTACTAGCGCTCAAAAGCTTGGGCTCACTTGGCTCACACAAATTTTGTTTAGTTGTAAACAATAGCAAATCTCATAACACACCACATATACAAAAGTATATACTATGAATGTGAGGTATAGCAGCGTCTGACTCTAAAGCTAACGTTGCTGCTAACGAAAGTGCGATATCATGCAGCTGCTCAGCTCCAACGACGTCAAAACATTTTGTTTGTAACATAATAACAACAAAATTCTTGCTAGTTAAGTTGTAAACAAATCTCATAAAACACCACAAATACAAAAGGATAAAAATATACAGGTACAGAAGCGTCCATATAAAATGTGTAGCTGCATTGTTGGTTACTCTCGTCTCCTGGCCTTACTTTTTATATGTTAGCGATTTCTAACATATAATAACAAGCTCCGACACTGTTGTTTTCTCTCCATCGTGTAGACAGAGAAGTGGTCCAAATTTTAGGCCTAATTTGCAAAATTTGGCAGAAAAGCACATAATTGTATCATCCATTAAAAGTTGTGAGTAATGTTACAACTAGCAAACTCATGAAACGTTTTCAATTACTGAAACAAAAGAGAGAGCTAGTCAAGCTAACATTTGTGCAGAACTAGCATCCTCAGTGCAGCCTCCCAACAACAAAGGTAAAACTCACCATTCTTCATTGATTTGATATTTTCTCTCTGCTGAACATTCTAAACACCAAATTAGCTTTTAAGCCTTCCTTTTGACTGACAAAACACAAAATATATAATCATAAACAATATTTTCTACACAATCACTATTCCGCTCCAACACAACTCACAAGATAAGATTATAGCAGTACCAAAGAGAAAATGAAAAGAACAAAGGACAAAATAACTTGATTGTTTTACATTGTAAATCCACAAAGACCTCACAATTTCCAGTAGAAGAAAAACAGCTCAGTGTGTTTTTTTTTTAACTAAACCAAGATGCAACATTCTGGAGATATTTCATCCCACACTTATAAATAGAAAACTGACAATCATGTTTGATCTGGTTCTACACAAGAGTAAAAGACAGGCAAATAATTACATTATAAGCAAAGTTGAATCATGGTATTACGTTAAGCAAATTCTGATGATATAATGACTGTGCAGTTGTAGCTGGAGTTGTTTCCTTCAACTGTTAACATTGCAAAAGGCAGAACTTACAGAATAACACAGCTACGAGGAAGCCAATTAAACTGTGCTAACTGCAAGAATGACTAAATTATGAAATTGGAGGGTTGATTAAGGTCCTTGAACTTGTGTTTGGTATCTGTGTGTACACACTGAATGAGGACATGTTGTCCTCGGGTAATTCCCAATAATGAGATGACCTTTGCCAGTTTCCGAAATACCCCTTTGCAGCTTTTGTCAGAAGTTATAAGCAAACAGTGTTGCAATTTTTCCCATTTAATATTTAAAAGGGGGCAAAATGCACACATAAGGCATTATGACCCATCTTCTACCATCTGTGTTCAGCTCAGAGAAGAGAGAAAATATTCTGTGTGGGGGGTTTGTGCAGAGGAAAGCAGAGCAATAGCTGTTTCTGGATCTCTTTTTTTTCCCTGACATTGTGCAATAATCAACATAATTCTCTGCTGACAGAACAGCGGCCACACCTCATGCTGATCAGCAGATTAGTCATCACAAGTGTTTCAACGGACTAATTTACCCCAGATCACAAACGATTTACGGGGGAAAAAGCACTCATAACCTCAACAAAGGAGAAAGTCAAAGACCTCGTGACCTTTCCTTTCACATGAGTCATACGACATCATCTGGTCTCGATTGTCAAGTTTATTGGAAAACTAATGGAACAGCGTGAAAAAGGAAAATGCCTCCGCACGACTCCGCGGCTCAGAGGTTCTCACAGTCGTCTCACGTCAGGAGACACAGTTTTGGAAGGGAGGGCTCTTCAAGCACTTTGAAGCCAGTTCGGTTATGCCATTCAGCGAATCACAGTGAGGCATTTGAAAAGGATTTTAAACAGCACTTAGATGCAGATTTAAGAAACCTCATGCTCCACAGAAACTTAAAAAAGGCAGGAGTTGAAACCGCACTTCAGGCCTGCTCCCCGACAATAGCGAGTCAAAGTGGCACACAGGGACTGTATCAAACACGCAGGGAAATTGCCGAGGGGAGTTTATATTTGCATGACACCATGACACCCTGTGTTTATTAGCATGCAACCTCAGCTTTTGCACTCTGCGTCGACAAAAAAAATTCAAACACTCCTCCTCTCCGAGCCTTTACCCCACTCCACCCCACCCATCCCCTCCACGGAGCCGAATCCATTCCACCTCTTTAACGGCGGGCCTGGGCGTCCAGGCATGCTCAGTGAGCGTAGCTAATCGGCCAAGCTGAGCCATGTCCTTTTGATGGAGAGAAATCCCTCTCCACACGCCGGAGCATCGTGGCTGCTGCAGATGAACTGCTGGTGCTCTTGCTCTAGTGGGGGTAGGAGGTGCAGCAGACGGGTGTGTTGTTGGGAAGACGAGAGGAGGAGGAGGAGGGGGTGGGATGGTGGTAAATGCCTGAGCCATACATCTTTCTTGGGTTGCACTTTCTATTCCAGATCTGGCACAAACAAAGTGTCCTGTTAAACGACAGACAATTTCCCTTTTCTTCTCCTCAGGGGGCGTGTGGGAGGTTTGAACAGCAGCAGCACAGCCTCATAAATATAAGAAAATCTACCATTCAGCAGGTCACCATTTACCGTGAGGTGAATTGTCAAAAAAGCGGTCAACTGATTCATTGTTTTCGCTGATTAGGCTCGGACAACGCATTTTTTACAATCTATCAGTATCGGGTAGTGTGGCTTATGCCAGAATGCATCTCAAGATTGGGTCTGGGAAAGGGTGTAGTCCCCTCCCACTTCCACGAGGATAGAACTGGTATACTACGTACATGGAGCGTCTGAAAACATGTCCACAAACGTGTAGTTCTCTCAGAGCGATGGCTATCTAGTAACAAATAAGTCGCTTAAAATGGAAGCAACAGAAACACCGCTGATCTTCGGTGGCCGCCAAGTTGGACGTATACGAAAGTCGCTAGACGTGGCTTCTCTGTCTTAATCGCATATCAACCCTGCCTCTAGCACAACAAGAGGAAATAACCCATTTGCCAGACTCGGCTGGGTTCACTTTGGCTTGATATCAGCAGACACTGGCTCCAATAGAATCCAAGAAGAATAGTATCCATCCGCCGTGGATATGTGGTGATAATATGTGCTCGGTAGCCCAGGTCACTTTTGTGACGAAGTGATTTTCTCCAACCATTTCTCCACTGCATGAAAACAACTCTGTAAGATAATGTTAATAAAGCGAGGTCCACTCCATGTTAAGTTAAAAAATAGCGGCTACGAGGTGCATTCAATGACCCTCGGAAATGTCAGTAGTTCGGGAAAAACATACACTACTCGCAAAGAGCTGGCTGATGATGCATTCACGTAAACTCAAATTCAATCACTAAGTGTACGACTAATGAGGTAGACAGTTGGTCACTGGAGAAGTATAATTATGTAAACAATGCAATCATTGATAAAAACATAGTTTTTGAATTCCTGATGGTTTTTCCTTTGGGGGTGAGGGAGATATCGAACAACAGCATGGCCTCAGACAAATGTGAGGAGCAAAAATCCAACAGTTCATCATTTAAGGTGAATATTCAAAGTCATACGCTCCCTCCTGTGAGCATATGCAGCTCTGCAGGTTGCTTTATTAATTGGTGCTGAACATCTGAAGACTGTGTGGCCACATAGAATCCATGATACTGCTTAGCTCCTGCTACAAAGGCAGTGAATGGCGTCCACAACAGCATCAAGGGATGAGAAGGAATATTTAAAATGCGGGATTAGCATTTTAACATCGCATTCAGGGCAGATAAACGGACACAGACTACCAAGAGATGAGTAGTTCTTTTTTAGATGTGAGAGAATCGCAGCACACGGGGGATAGAGGCATCTAAGACAACACAGTGACCCTTGGTGAAGCAGGAGGGGGAAAAAAAACCAGTGTACATTTTGACGGCATCATAAATCACAGGGCTTGTGGCAGGCAGCCCAATTGTGCTGCGAGGGCAGGTTGAAGGGACCATCATCCCTCCTCCTGTGTCCCCTGGCTGCGTCTGAAGAAAGAAGTGGAACGGCAAGAAGAAAAAAAAAAAACATGTCTGCCCCTCCTTGTCTCTTTCTGTAGCAGCATTGATCTCTTGGCGCGTCGGCCACAGTTACAGCGCGGTCACAATGCTGCGGCGTTTCTGATGTAGAATGGAGAAAGTGTGTGACACAGAAACAGCACGTGATCCCCCGCATGCAAGAATGTTTGAGATGGATTGAAATGCACTTAGGGAGGAAGTTTCCTCTGGCTTTGCACTTACAGGGACAAAGAGAGAGTGTGTAAAAATACTTTGAATATGCATTTGCATCAAAGGTGAAGTGAATTTCTGCTGTGAATTTTAGGGCTGGGCGATAATGAGGTAGCCCGTCATTTACAAAAAAAATCTGTTCCAGCAACACTCGACTCAGCAGTGCTTTTTTTTTGCTTTTCCATTAGTGATAGTACCTGGTATCTCTTTGTCGGTACCTGCTCTGGTGGGGTTCTCAGCAAACAGCCAACAACCAAAATAACAACAGAGTGACCAACATCTTAAAATTAGAACAGAAGGTGGTTCAGTTTCTTCACTCACTTTTTGCACCATCCTCTCAAAGGATGTCACAAAATCACATTTTTGCACAACTTAAATATTAAATATTAATATTATAAATAAATATTAAATATTTCGACTCATGGATTTTAAGTGAACACAAAATTTTAACAAAACTTGCATCACAGGATTTTCTACATTTCTAGTACTCACATCTTTGCATTGACAGGTCATTTCCTTCTGTAGCTAGCTAGCTAAGTAGATAGATGCCGATATAAATCCCCGGGAAGGTTACATTAAAATGTCGTCGTGACAACATATACAATATAAAAGCATAAAGACAAACCCGGACATGAGACCTAGAATGATGGTAAAACTTATCAAGATTTGTTTATCAATATAACTAAAAGAAAGCTTGAAAAAAAATGCATGGTTTCGGACTTTACGCCAATAACTGATTTGCCAATATATCACGAGTGCTTGGGCCGATAACTAATACCAATATATGTGTGTGTATGTATAAAAATGTACATTTTCCAAGGTCATTTAGTCTCTTCTGCTGACTATCTGCCGATACTGATGTTGTGCCGATAATAACAAGCATCCCTACTAAAAAAACATTAAAATGTGGTCCTCCCTGGGAACAATAAAGCTATCAATGTACCGATCAATGAAGTGTTTTGGTTTAAAGAAAGTTACAGATATGAATATGTAGAGAAATATGTTCCGTCTACAGGCAGTCCAGAACAGTCGGATGTAAAGATTCACGTGACAGAAGAGGAAAAGAGAAAATGGACAAAACACTGAGATTTGGCTCTTAAAAAATTGAAAAGCTCTCAGTCAGACTGGTGTGTGGGTTTGGAGGACGGCATGTGGAGATCATCTTTATCCTGACAGTGGAAGTCTCTGGGCTTAGTGATCACAACAAACATGGTCAGCCTGGGTTTCAGCTTTGGTTAAGATGACTCCAGGGAGCGTGGACAGTGGGAGGAGGCCTTGGATTGCTTTTCCTCTCCACTTTTTTTTTTTTGCTTCTCGTCCTCCTCCCACCCACTCGAGCAGCTGTTGACGTGGACCATCACGGGGAATTTGTGCAGTCTCATTCAGACCGAGGCTCGGATTAGGCCCCCGAGCTGCACCGCAGACGGACTGAGACCGCCCCCTTATTAATGCATCCTCCTGTGGCGCTGCAGCCATATTCATCTGGACACTTTCAACGAGCGGTCATCAACGCCGCGGCGTGCTAATCTCCCCCCGATATTAAAGTTACAGAAAGTGATGTGACCAATTGACAGCTGGAAGAAAAAACAGAGGAGAATGAGGGAGCGAGAGAGACGGAAGGAAACGGGGGCTGGTCTTCTTTTGCATAATTTGGTTCCTATTAGCGACATCATTCAGTGGCTTTTTTCACATGATAATTTGGAAATCTGGGGTTGCGGCGCTAATCCAGCGGCATTACACTTCACCGAGGGATTACTGAGTGACAACTTCAAGTGAAACGGAAGATGTAAGGGCCTCTTAAGCCATGTTCCCATTAAAAGTCACAGTGCGGCGTGACACTGTGGCAGGCTTCATTGCACACTTGCCAACTAGTCTGGGATATATATCCCCACCGATAAACGCTCCAACGCTCATAGGGATTTCTGCCGTCGCTTTCTTATTTCTTCACTCTCCGCAGTCAGCCGTGTTTTTGAATTATTATTATTTTTTAGGGCTGCCTCCTATTTTATTTTAGATTATTCAAGGTGTATTTTTTTAGAAGCTTGTAGGATTTTTAACGCCTCAGAGTCATTTCCGTGTTGACCTCTTTGCTATCGGAGGCAGCGGCAAAGTCCTTTGAGTTAAATCCTCTCAGTTGTTCGGTGGAAATGTAACACATTTAAAAGATTAAACTGTTTTATTCTGTTTTGTCCGTTTATTTTTCCGGGAGATTTTCTCGTTTTGCTAGTGCCTCTCGGTTTTTTTAGGAGGGACCCTATTTTGGATAAAAGGGTGGAGCTATGGGAGATGTGAGGGGTGTCAATCGCACCATAGTCACGCCATAAAGAATACTTGACTTTCAGGTCAATTTGACTCTAAATGGGGATCAGAATTTAGTATTGAGTACAGGTCTCAGGGTCAATGAACCCCAGATTCTTCCAGCTTTAAATGCCTGAATAGACGATTAATCATTTTTATTCATTAATAAGACCATTGATTCTTTGCTGCTGTGACATTTTGTGTCATTGACTTTCCGTGTTTGAAATTAAGCCCATAAATGAACTGATTTTGCTTTGTGAGCCCAACATTGCTTAAGCTTTTCCGTCAATAAACTGCATTATTTTAAATCAGCACAGATTTATTTATTTCCTCTGGTACATTTAAAACACAGAGGCAGCTATCATTGCTCTGTGTTTATCTAGGGACCCAAACACAAGTATTTTCGTCTAAATTTCACATAACAAAGAACTATTGATTGTAGGAGATGGATTTCCACAAAAAGCCTCTCTGATTGGTCTTCTCTCCATTCATGAAAGATCAAATTAAATCTTTTTTTTGTACAACTGCTCAAAGTCAGTGAATTATTCTGGGCTAAAGGAAAAAAAACCAAAAAACTTTCATCTCCTGAGCTACAAACCTTAATGACTTGGCCTGGGCGACGCCCCCCACTGGGACGTGACAAATGAGCAGTCAGACAGGCTGTAAACAAGACAACTGTACGCCATTAACTAAACTGCTGTAATTGTAGGTAAACCTGAGAGTGAAATCCCTGCACAGGAAAACAGAGTATGACCTTAAAGGTAAATTATGTATGAAATGTATTTGTGTGAGGTCATAAAACGACCATGACGTGTCACCGGAGATTAATGCAACATGTAAAATCAGAATATTAGCTTCATTCATAACAGTGGAGGAGCCAATTAAGTCACAATTTAACAAAAAAAAAAAAAAAAAAGAAGAGAGACGGATGTTTTCAGCAGAAAACTGAAGTTTGTAGACGACTCAATCTCTCACACCAAACTCCATAGAGAAAATCTGCGTTTGTGGACACAGGAGCTGCTGGTCGACTGAGGTGAACGTAAACAAAGGATTTCAAACACTGAATTCACGAAATAACACATGTGAACTTACTGATGGAGGCAGCAGTGGATCAACAACTCCTATGAGCCTTGATGTTAAATCACTGATTGTCTCTATGGAGTTTGGTGTGGGGAATGAGTGCTTTACAAAGTTGTGTTTCCAGCCAGAAAGAGCTGTTTAACAATGATAAAAAAAAACAGTGAACATATTCTTATGATACAGCAAACTTAGGTAGGTGTACATTTTAATAACTGAGCCCTTTTCAAGTGGCCAAAATGTCAAAAAAGTCAAATATGACTTTAAAACGCAAACGGTAGCAGTTTGCTCAGCATGTTTTGCAAACTCTGGGTTAGAATAAATGTCCGCTTGATATTTACGACCGTCATAACAACACACAGTATGTCCGTTTGTCTTGTAAAATAATTAATTTGGGAATAGCCGAGACATTTTTCGCTCCTTCACATTGTAAACAAGAAGAAGAAGTCATTACCTTCTAAGAATCACCTCATGGGGAGATATCGTTGACCTGAAGTCATATGCAGAGATCACAGGGACACACAGGAGGGCTGGAAAGAGAAAAAAAAAAGTAGTATATAAAGTATTGTTTGTGACCTGGATATACAGCCAGTTCAGGACGCACGGCTCTTCCCCTTCCTTTCCCGTCTGCTGACTGGATCCCCGGAGAGGGACAAAGTAACTGTTCAATCCCAGGTAATTAACTTCACCACGACCCAGGGAACACTCGCACCAGACACCACAATCCTTTAAGCACAACACTCCATTAGTCACATCCCACAAGGCCTCGCAAAGCGGCAGGACGAGCGTGCGGACGCGCACTCGCGATACAGATACGCGGTCAGTCGGGATGATTTCCTGTGACTTTAATCAGAGCAAAGTGTGAAAACATAAACACACGCGTAGTTTTTTTTGAAAAAGTAACAGCGCTGACTCAGGTCCTCGGTGTGAAACGGACGTGTTTGTGTTGTGTTTGGAAGGGAAAAACTCCCTCAATGTTCATTAAGAGCTGTGTTTTCTTGGCTGCAGGGTAATCATTTTTTTAAATATTATACCTCATTTTATTTCATTCAACTTTTACTTAAGCGCAAAGTCACGCTGAGATTAAAAATCTCTTAAGTGATTTTAAGGATGGATTCTCACGCTTCATGTGACATTTTACAGTGAAATGAAAAAATGTTTCTCTGATTTCTTTTTCAGCTTATCAAATGTTTTTAACATTTTTAGTTTGTGGACCAAAGAGACATTCAAGCTCATCATAATTACCAGGTTTGAAAACCAACTGATTTTTTTTAACACTTTCAGACATTTTACAGTACTACAGTAAAATAATAGGCAGATTAAAAGTAATGGTCAGCCAGGGTTTCAGCTTTGGTTAAGATGACTCCAGGGAGCGTGGGCAGTGGGAGGAGGCCTTGGATTGCTTTTCCTCTCCATTTTATTTTTTTGCTCTCTTTTATTGGCATAATTAATAAATTATGCCATGACACAACAATTTTGCTGCAAGAGACTGTTTTAAACAACGTCCTGCCCTTTTTCTTTTTTACTGCTGTGTGGTCAGTGAGGGTATGTTTTTCTGAAAAGGTGAGTTTTTAGTTGCGATTGGATGTGTGGGAGGGAGTCTGTGTTTGTGACACATAAGTCCTTCTACAGTTTAAGGTATTCAAACCATTCAAACTTCAAAAACGTTTCAGCTCAGTTCGAAAATTATCATATGTATTCAGTTCAACATTTTCCAAATTATTCAACATTTTCCGCATGTTATTTTTTCCATAGGAATGAAGACATTTTTCAAACTTCCATTTTCATGCCTCTTTCAAATCCTAACTCACTCATACTTTCACAGAAACACTGTTCGAAGTTCAAAATGTTCACAAAATTTTCAACATTATTTGGTGTAAACAGCTTTTCAATAACATTCATAAGTTTCAAGTTTTTCCAGAGTTTAACATTAGCGTGTCACAACTGTCACAAACAACTTGCTGTAAATCCCAAACCTTACTAGCTGACACCACCTTGATTCTGGAAGTTTTCAGGACACTCACAGTGTGGTCGCTTTGTCAGTCGGAGCTACAGTTTTCATTTTGCAGTTGTTGTAGAGTTGTTTGGACGGTGCATCATGAAGGCTGTTTCCTGTAACTGTAACACACACACACCTGATTTTCATCAGCTAATTTGAGTGGAACACACAGTTGTACAGGTTCATTAAATCATTTTTCCCGTGTACTTTTCAAAAACATTCAGCCAAATTCAGATGCTTCAAACCAGTAAATTCAGCACAGCTTCAGCTTCTCCTTTGAAATTGATTTATTCTGTGTTTTCTCCCAATTTTAAACATGTGAGTCACAAATGCTAGTTCATGTTTATATCTAAAAGTTCAAGACTTTGAAGTGAAGAATTTTGTTAACTTCTCCAAACGCAGGTTTATTTATTTCACAATGAACTGTACATAAAATTATTCTTAGCACAGTTTGTTTGTGTGAAGTTTTTACTTGGTGAGAGCATGAATTGTTTGGAGTTACCTGACATCATGGTGGAGTTTCCTCTTCCTGGTCCAGCCAAAAAAGGCGGGGCTTAGGGGCTGAGGAGGCCCAACTGATCAGGCTGCACCATGTGTTTCCACATCATGGGGGAAACACATGGTGTAATTTGTTGACCTCTTTTATAAACCTAGTTATTTAAGTGGTTTATTGTCCTTCGTGTGTTTTTACAAAAATGCAATAAAAATACATTATTCAACCAATAAAAGTTTCCTATTTTCTTTACTGCTTGGTCTTTTATAATGATGCCACACCCTGTAGAAACATGGCGGTACAAGATGGCAGCTGTACCAAAAAAGGCTTATTTTAAAGCTTTAAAAAACAATTTATTTATATTTTATTGTATTTGTATACTTATATACTATATGGGTAGTTTGTTCAACTTTTGCCAATAACTAATACCATTCAACAACCTTTTTGTAAGTTAGGGTCAGAGTGCACGTGGATGGAGAGTGTATGGAGCACGCCAAGATTAAGTTGCACCAAATTTCACGAAACTTGGTGGGAACTTAATCACCCAAGACGAACAAAAAAGTACATTGGGACCAGGGTGTAAACGCAACAGAAAGTCGGCCATTTTAAATTTGGTGTCCATCTTGGCGATTTGCATGCTCCGTAAATGAACAAACTCGTCTGAGTGCGTACTAATACGCGAATAATAACTGCTGTACTAGATATTCTTCTTATTATTATTATTGTTATTAATATTTTTCCTCTAAATGATTCGCGTTTTTGAAACGTGAATCATCTGAAAGTGATTCGGTGAATGGGTGTGGAAAATTGGAAGTGGGAGGGGCAAATGAAAATTAAAAAATAAAGCTTTTGTCAGGTGTTTTTTATGACGTTTTTCCACGTACATGAACGAAAGATGGAATACACGTTAATCATGTCAGGACAGTCAAAAAAGTCGATGTGGACTTTCCCGTGAATCCTACAGGAATGCCATTTGTTGGGCAATTTCGCAACTATGGTATGTGACTCCTGTACAGTGTTTCTTAAGTAAATGTTGCATCATTTTATCTTTTCTCTTCACCTGCTCCTATCTTTAGCCTGAGAAACAAAATTCCATTTTGATGAGCAGTGTAACAATGTAAATTTGCACATGAGTCGCACAAAGGACAGTGTGGACGCTATAAAGCCTTGCTGACCCATTTACAGTTATTTATCCAAGCCTAGACGGCAAAAACAAGGCAACTGTTGATGAAAAAGAGTTAAGTTCAATACTGCGAACACAACCAGAGCGTCTAATGTTTGGATCAAACTATGCAGCAATTACTTTCATCAAGATATGAACGGAACATTATTATCAATGTGCGCGATGCTCCCTTTCAGACCAGAACTATGTAAATTAAACACAAATACAGTCCACGTCCCTGGGAGGGAAATGAAATGTATTCAGTCAATAGAATATTCTGCAAATGTCAAAGCGGCCCCGAATCAGAAAAAAGCTTATTGAAATTTCAATGCAGCTGTATGGGTGTCTTTAATGAGGTAAGAAAAGAACAGTGCTTCTCCGACTGTGCTGCATACCAACCAATTATCAGACTTCCCTGCTGCTGCTGAACCATGGGAGAAAGTCCATAGGTGATGGTGGAGGGGGACGGGGGGGACGAGGGGGAGGAGGCCATGTTGTTTAAGTGAGAGGGAACAGATAATGGACTTCTCTCTGCTCAACAAAGACAGGGTCGGTGTTTTCTCACGAGAGCCATCAGGGAAGCAGGCGTGTGATTTGTCTGCATGTGTCAAAGACAGTTTGATTGTCTTTTTGGGACATGTTTTATTCATCGGACTGACGTCGGTAAGTGTGTGTGTGTGTGTGTGTGTGTGTGTAGCTGGATACCTGTCTCTGACTACACAAAACTGTTAACACTGAGCTAATTATCAACTGATCCTATTATTTCAGAATTTAAAAAAAGAGGCAGAGTCTCTACACAAACATTTGCTCAGCAATTTAGCTTTAGCTATTTGGAAAAGTAATATAGTTATTTTACGTCATATAATATGATCAGAATAATATTTAAATGACTCTTAGCTAGCTGGCCAGCTAGCCTACCTAACTAACTACATATCGACATATCGTGTTAGCTAGCTGGCATAGCTAACTGATTATCTAGTCCAGGGGTGTCAAACATACGGCCCGGGGGCCAGATCCGGCCCGCCAGAGGGTCCAATCCGGCCCACAGGATGAATTTGTTAAAATTTCACACTACGATTACAATTTAAACGTAATGTCAAATACAATATTTTTCTTTTCCAGACACCTGTGACTAAATGTTTGTGCCATTTTAGATCCAGTGTGATGTGTAAATAGTACATTTAGGCACGATATTGTTGAAATTGCACTTATATTTCTCAAGAAATGTCATGTTTTGTAAAAATATCCTTCATTAAATGTAAAACAAAGAAGAAAAAAAGCAAGGAGTTCTTGTTGTTCATAGGTTATTATGCTATTATTTTACTATTTTTACTGGTCAGGCCCACTTGAGATAAAATTGCGCTGTATGTGGCCCCTGAACAAAAATGAGTTTGACACCCCTGATCTAGTCTATCTATCTTGCAAGCTGGATAACCAACATCGCTAACCTACCCTAGAAAGTACCCTAGATAGCTATCTTCTAGCTATCTAGCTAGCAGAACGATAGATTGACAGAGTTCTTTTTGTAATCAGCAGTGTCACCTGTTAGCTATTCAATATGTTCTTATTTCCCATGTAGCTACAACAAATAAACCAGAAGACTTTTTTTTTAGAAATATACTTTACCTAACTATCTTGCTAGCAAGATAACTAGCATCAATAAGCAACTCCCTACCCTAGATATCCGTCTTACTAGCTGACAGACAGATAGACTGACAGACAGATAGATAGATGAAAACAACAGAGAGAGAGAGAGAGAGAGATGTGGAGCTGATAGACTCACTCATCATCTGACAATAGCTTGCATTTAAAAGTTACTTACTACAGTTTTAAAGTGACACAATGTGAATTTCTTCATTGGTCTCCCTTTAAGAAAACTGCAGCGCTGCTTGTTTGGAGAAAGTTTTTTTTTTTTTTTAAAGAGGCAGATATTGGACTCTCATGGCCGACAGCTCGTTATACCCCGAAACCTGAGCAAAGGAAAGATTAACCGAGGGCAAAAACTCATATTCAGCTACTTTTCTCACTGTGCTCCCAAACTGGTTGTATGTATCAGCAGAGCAGATAAGTCATAAGAGTGAATTCAATAGTGATTAGCAACAGGGAGTCAACACCGGAGTTATCTGCTCGACCACCCACCGCTACCTCCCACAGCACGTGCCAAATCTCCAGCCTGGTGGGATGACAGGTTACCAAAATTAACAAGCTGCATGTGAGTCCATGTGACTTTTGTTTACAACCACATATCGGCTTTTAATTGGCTCCGCGTCAATCCAGAACGAGCCAAATGCAAAAGAAATTCAACTGAGTTTGACAGGAAAAAGCAAAAAGCACCACTTACACTATGGATGGATTGTCAAGATGAAAGATGTCACATGATCCAGCGCTGTACGTTTGTTTCTCTGGCTTTCAAAGTCTCCTTCTGTTTTTACTTTTTCCGTTTTGACTTTTTTTTTTCTCTAATATCGTTTCAGCTGACCATGATTAAAGCTAAATGTCTAAATGTAGGTCAACCTTTACAGGACCTCCCAAAGACTGGGTCGGGATCCAGAGATGGGTCTTTCTTGGGTCCCCTGGACCCTTTCATTAAGATTTACTCGTATATGCTTCAAATAAAAATGTTTACCAAACATACCTTAGAAATTAAGAGTTTAATGATTTTGTTTGGTTGCCGTGTTCAAACCAAAAATAAAATGGCTTGGAACCCAATAAACTTATTCTTTTTCCTCGTGAAACTTTACTTCGTCAGTGGACGTATCAATCGCTGTTGCCACAGTTGTATTTACTTCTGCTCCTGTTGCCCCACAATAAAGTTGTGTTCTGAAACTGTTGGTTCCATGGTTTCAAACAGAACTAGCGCCACAACGGGAACAGTAGTTTAGATACAGCCTGACAAGTCTCCACGCTGACTCATCAGACCGAGAGATGATGCTGCTGAGCAGGGAGACGGACCCGAAGCCTGGGTCAAACTGTAAAACTCAAAGAGCATCTATTCCAGGCAGGTTCCTGCAGAGAGGAGGGGAGTCGAGTGGAGGCACTTCAGCCCGCTGCTTTTGTCAGTCAGGCAACGAACGCCAGTGAGTGGAGTGTCGTGGAAGAGCAGGAGATGACTGATTCATGGGTTGGCCAGCGGGCTCTGTGTGTGTGTGTGTGTGTGGACTAGTGTGCTGATATGTGTGTGTGTTTGTGTGTGCCCTGCAGGGGATGACAGATTGGCATGGCCATGGATGGCCCGGCTCCATCAGCACCACGGGCTGCTCTGATGTGTCCATTCTCCCTTCACTCACAATCACAATGTCCAGAACTGAGCTGTCTGTGCGATTGCCTGCATGTGAAGGTTTGTTTGTTTGTTTGTTGTGTGTTGCCCAGTTATGAGTGCGCGTGGTGTTAAAAAAAATCACAAACCACAGCCACTTGTAAGTGTAATAAAGGTAAAAGTTTGCGAGTGTGTGAATGACAAGGTGAGGAAATATGGTATTTGTGTTGGTTAAAGTTCTCAGGTTCCTTCGTCCAAATGTGTGTTTTGATTCTGTTTGCAAAAGCTTGAATGTTCACATTCAAAGGCTGAACAAGGTTTTTTTTTTAAGGCAAATTTCTCCTTGTTACTGTTTGTTTACACAGTATTATCATTTATGAAATCAGTCGGTACAATTTGCAGAATACAGCACATTTTCTGCAATTGTCATTTCATCATGTTGTTAGGACATCAGTAATAGTAAAAGGGAAAAATTCAAATGAGTCCAGCTTGTATCACACTTTTATGGTGTTACAAGGATGCGGTGGACACATTACTGTATATTACTGTTACGTTGTACGTAATATGGTCACACAACACATTTTTGTACTGTAAATTTTTTTTGCCTTAAAGGTATAAAGTAGTTTGTATTAGTTTATAAAACATAAAAAATATAACATGTTTGGTTTTTCATATTAGAATAAGACTTTTAAATGTACTGCCCTCTTGTGGGTGTATTGCTTAACTATGACACTGAAAAGGACAGACATGTTTGTTTACTTTGTCTGAAATTGACTCTTTTTTTTCATCAAATAACAGCACATTTTTTTTTTAAAGTTATGTATTTTAGGGTCCGGTGTGGACGGATATGGAATTAAGAGCTACACTCTCTGTTTCCCCAATTTCAATCTTAAATGCCCCTCTGCCCCAGGATACCAAATCATTTGAACTGAACTCAAATTTGGTGGTCCGAAATTTGATTAAGATCTGGCGCCAGTTCAGAAAACATATGAAAAATATGTGTAGCTTCTCTTCAATAATGTCTAATCATCTTTTTGCACCTACTCAAATGGACCAGACATTTGCAGTTTGGCATAGAAGTGGCTTGGTCTACTTTCAAGATCTCTTCACTGATGATGGCTTTGCATCATTTAAATTTTTATGTGAAGACCATAATTTACCAGAACAGCATTTCTTCAGGTATCTTCAGGCTCGGAGTTTTGCTTCCAAATACTTCCCAGGGTATCCGTCGTCACCTTCGAAAGATCTAATGTATTCTGTCCTTAATGTAAATCCATTTAATAAAGGAGCGATATCAAAGATTAGTTCTGAATAGTTGCCCTCAAGCGTGGAACAAAGTTAAGGCGGCCTGGGAAGGAGATGTTGGAGAAACAATACCGGAGGGCGCGTGGAAAAAGGCTATACAGCGCATACACACATCTTCTCTCTGTATCAGACATGGCCTGATTCAATTTAAGGTTGTTCACAGGTTGCATTATTCTAATGATAGACTGGCTAAATTGTATCCGAATGTTGCACCTCACTGTCCAAGATGTCAGTATTGTCCTGTTTCTTTGGGACACATGTTTTGGTCATGTCCGTCGTTGTACATTTTTTGGTCGTACATTTTACAGTCACTCTCAGCGATACCTGGCAAGATACTGCAACCTGACCCTTTGTTAGCTATCTTCGGCGTAGTCAGTGATGAGCTAATGTTGTCCCATCGCCACAAAACTGCACTCGCCTGTGCATCGTTACATGCCTGCCGTCTGATACTGCTGAATTGCAGGGTTCACAACTTGTGTATTAATAAAGTAAATGAAGTTGAAA